>NC_138162.1:25443417-25613366 GCF_964165515.1 Mesoplodon bidens | reverse complement strand
AGTATTTGGTCAGAGAGGTGTCCCCTCCCCATGCAGGTTCTTCTGGATTTGCTGAACAGAATGGAGACCGGCCCCCTGAGAAGGCCAGGATCCGCTCCTAGCTGTGACCTCAACCTTCCAGCACTTTATACTCCTTACCAAAGTGACCCCTTCCCCAGGGTCCTGAGTGGGCATGGAGAGGGTCAGTCCCCCGGTGGGCACACTGCTGGCCTCTGCTTCCCCGGCACTGCTGACGGGCACCTCGGCCTCCCCTGCTGCCGTCGCTGCTGAACCTTCTTCGTTATCTGGACCCTGAATAGGAAGACATCACAAAGGGGCCCCATCACTGATCTGCTGTGCTGTGGCCAGGGGAAGCTAAAACTGCCCTCCCCGAGGTTACTGATCATTGTGGTGACAGATCCAATGGATGCTTTCCAGGCCTTTACTCACTGGGACTCTTGGCAGGAGGTGACATCGTTGGCCACTCCCAGAGCAAGAAAACACCACCCCTGACCCAGACCTAGACACAGCCTCCAAACCCACCCCCCTCCCCCCGCCTCCAGGCTTGCTTCCCCCAATCTTTCTAAGATCCTACGGTGACTACATCACTTCCTGCTTTAGTACCCTTCATTCCACATATTGCCTTGATATATATTTGCTTTTCTCTTTCTGACTTACTTCACTCTGTATGACTTCTGTATGTACAGCAGAAACTAACACAACATTGTAAAGCAACTACACTCTAATAAAAAAAAATTTTAATAAATAAATAAAAATGAGAGCAAAAATAAATAAAAGTTATATATTATTTAAAGGAAAATGAGCTAAGATCAAATAATTGAGTTTGAGGTCACTCATGCTTTACTGAAAGCTGAAATTAAAGAGCATGTATAAAATCTGGAAAAAAAAATACCCTTCAGTGACTTCCCATTTCTGCTGGACACTCAGGCTCCGTCTCACGGCGTCCATGGTCTCAGAGGCTTCTCTAGCCACATTTCCCCTCCCCATTGCTCACACCAGGCCCCACAGGCACGCTGCGCTTGTTTAGGTCTTTGTGTGCTCCCGTTGATGCCTCCAGGCCTTTGCTGCTGCTGGTCCACCTCCGGAACACACGGCTCACCCCATCACTTCTAAGCATCCCCCTGGTCTCGCCTTCAGCCTCCTTTCCCCAGGAAGGCTTCCTGGCCCCCCGAGTCTGGGCTCTGGGCCTCTTCTGATGCTCTCCTGTGCTTCTCCTATTGTCCCTCTTCCTTCTCTGTTCCCAGGAGCTGGGTCTATCCTACTCACCTGGAGCCCAGCACAGCACTCCACAAACACCTGCTGAATGAGTCAACAGAGGCCTCGGCCTCCAAATCAGTGTCTACTGGGACTCGGCTGCACGAGGCTGTCACTCTGTCCTTTGCAAACAGGTGAGGAAGGCCAGTGACTGCTCCCACCTGAGACGCCACCAAACTCCAGAAGCAAGTGAAGCGGAGCATGTACTCTGAGCTAATTACCAGAGTGAGCCCTTCCCCAGGGTGCTCAGTGGACATGGAGAGGGTCGGTCCTTCGGTGGGCACACTTCCGGCCTCTGCTTCCCTGGCAGTGCTGATGGACACCTCGGCCTCCCCACCTGCTGCTGTTGCTGCCGAACCTTCTTCCATATGTGGACCCTGGGAACAAAGCCATCACTAGGGACCACGTCACTTGCCCATATCCCCGATCAAGGTGGCTGTGGCTGGAGAAGACTGACTGCCTGTGCCCTCCGGCAGCTTGCATTTCTGTAGCTTCTTTCCTCAAGGCACTTTGTTATCTGTGATGTTACCCCAGCTCCACAACAGTCCCAGAATCCCTGTGGCAGGAGAGACTGCAAGGCACGTGTGTCTCCCATGTGATTCCAAGCATCTGTTTGCCACACCAGTGACTGGGAGATCAGTGCCTCCTGAGACGCATATAGCTATGCCTCCTGCTATAGCGCTAGACACTTCAATCTAGACCTGTCTTCCTCCCTGTGACCTCCCCTACGTGCGCATCCAGGAGCCATAAGAACAGGGCAAGTGTCTTCGTCCACGATGGTGTTTCAGAGGTACACAGGCGGCAACCCCGCCCTCCTCAGCCTTCTCCAGACTGGACACCCCTCTCTTTCCCTGTGACTCAGTTTCCACGGGAAATTCACAGGCAGATTCTCTGAAGGTTACACAGCAGATGCAGGAAATGGCAACAGAGAGCAGCTTTGGCTGTTGGTGTCACCAAACCGACTATGTTTTATCTCAGTTTCACAAAGATTTATTTTTAAAAAAAAAATTGGGTGGGGTTTTGCTTCATTTTGCTGGAAAAAGTAGTTCTTTGGGTTTTTTTTTCATTTTTCAGCCACACCTCATGGCTTGCGGGATCGACCAGGGATTGAACCCTGTCTCTGGCAGTGAAAGCCTGGAATCCCAACCACTAGGCCACAAGGGAACCGCCCCCCCCCAAAATGTAGTTCTTTTGGATACTACAAACACTAGGCTAATTAGAGTTAGACATATTTCTTTGCTGAAGGACTTCTCAGAGCCTTCTCTGTAAGAAGAATACAGAGTGGATCATTCCCCAAACTTACTGGCCTATAGAACCATTTTTCCATATAACATCAAATCCTTACAGAATTATTGTCCCCCCAAAACAGAGAAAAGATGATGTCATAGGATTTTAAAATGAGATTTTTTTTTTCTGACTCAATGTCAGCTAAAGCCCCAAAGTATAATTCCATAAGCCTCAGGTAACCTCCGTGTTCTAAAAAAAGGAGCCAGACGACTTACATGGGACAGGCAAAGAGACAATGAAATGGAATCAGTTCTATCAGCATTCGCCCACCACCTGCCTTAGGCTATGTAAGAAAAGGTAAAGAATTTATTTAGGGGTTGAGTGATTAGAGACTTTTGTAAGAATTCCTTTGGAGACAATTTTCTGTGTGCTGTGGCTCCCCCCTGGCCCCCACCGCAAACCATTTGGTGAGCTGGGTATGTAGTGTTTGGACTTTGGGAGGCAAAGGGACTGGTGTTTGATTCCCTCTAGGGAAATACCACAGGCAAAAGCAGGGAGCCATCCAGACTGAGTCAAGAGAGAGAGACAGAGATATCTGCCCTGCAGTTGTTTTCCTGGTGATTGACTGATATGACCCTTCCAAAGGGAGCCAACGAAAGCCATCTGGAGATGGACTCCCACCCAAAGGGCCCCCTAGAGGATCAGGGTGACCAGCACGGGGCGGAAGCCCAGGCGGAAGTTAAAAGGCCAAAAAAGGACTTGGGTCCTAGATTCCCTGCAGGAGGACCCCTAAGGAATCACAAAAGCCCCCGTGAGAGAATGTTCCAGCAACCAGATATCTTCCCCACAAAAGGCCCAGATCACTGTCTGACCAGCCACATAAAACTGTGTTGTTTTCTCCAGGTGGGCCAGACTTTCGGGGCAGGGCGGGGCGGGGGTGGGGGAGTGATGAGAGGGAGGAGAAAGAAGTAAGAAAACAGAGAGGAAATATCCCTAACTATGCTTCCTTCCCTGCCTGGCTCCTGGTTATATTTGTATTTTTATTGAATTTTTGATATTATGCTGCAGGGATTTTGGAAATACCTGTGAAAATAGGCTGTTACCAGATAGTAACTGGGAGAGGAGAGAAGTGTCTTGAGTTTTCACCCCAGGATAGGGGAAAGAATGAGCTGACACAAGGTTTTTAGCAGAGGCCACAGGTGAGAAACATAATTTGCTCTAATTTGGCACCCTCCCATGTCCAGCATTTAAACTGGCTTTGCAAGTGTAAAAGCCAATTACCAAACAATAGAGCAAACACACCTGCAGTTAATCTCATTCTCTCTTGAAGGGGCTCAAAGGGCAGAAGAGGCTGTGCATCTTCACAACAAGGGCAGGTTTGAGGACCTGCCTCTCCTCCCCTGTCCTGGTGCATCCCTGGGGAGACTCTGGGGCCCTGGGACTCCCGCCTTCTCTGTACCAGCAGGAGGGAGGCAGTCTCTCTGATATTCAACTAAAACCCTTGTGACTCTCTATGGTGCCCAAGACAAGTCACCATCAAGTCTGAAATAAGCAAGCAAATGTACTACTGACTCAGATGAAATTTACCATTCACTCACCTCTTCAATGACATGAAGGAAGGCCCCATCCCCCGAGCCAGTGTCAGTAATGGGGGAACCGTCCACAGTATCAACTGTCTCCAGTGTGTCATTCAGGATCTCACCAGACCCTACAGGAAGCAGGCATTCTGCACTTAATAACTGCATTTTGCAAATGCAGTTTGCAAAATGAATGTGGTCTCTCTTCACCTATGACTTGAAAAGATGTCCATAACACAGGATTAAGAGGGAAAAAATGCTGCAGAAAACCGGACAACGAAAGGCAGTATTACATGGTGGTTTCGATCACAGGCTCTGGCACCAACTATAGGGTGAGAACCCTGCTTTGCCGCTTACTAGGAATGTGACCTGTGGCAAGGCATTTACCCTGTGGCTCAGGTTCCTTGCCTATAAAGAGGGGATCATAATTCCTACCTCCTAGGGTCATTTTGAGGATTATGTGTTACAAGGATTAAATAAACTAAGGCAAGAAAGGCACTGAGGAGAGCGCCTGACATGTAGTTGGCAAAGGATAAATGTTCATTGTCACTGTGGTTCTACATTCGTAAAAGGAAGAAAAACTATATATGAGAATGCATGCTTTATCATCATTATATAATTAATATACTATTATATATAACATATAAAATATATAGATAATTATGTATATATGTGTGTGCAGATATACCACACATACTAGGCTAAACCACAGTACTTAACAGTATTGGTTTCTTCCAGAGGACAGCAGAGGAAACTATTTTTTTGATTCATACAACTCGGCATTGATTGAACTGTTACCACAAGCACATATTTCTTTTGCAATTTAAAAAAACAAATGGAGTCCTAAAGCAAAGAAAAAGACATTATACTAACATGAATGCCTGCCTGTTACAGGCTGGGCTGCAGGCTAAGCACATCCCATGCACTGCCTCCTGGAAGTCTCTGGCTGGCCCATCTGTCCTACCCACAAGCACCTCCATACCACCTCGCAGCAGGTGGGCAGAACCAAGGCAGGAATCCTACGTTTTCAGTAGCCCCACTATCACCCCACGGTGTGTGTCCTGCTCTGATCTGCACACTAGCACCTTGTGATTATTAACCCCGTTTTGCAGAGGAGGAACAAGGTCCCACATAAGAGGCTGCGAGGGGCCCTGAAGCCAGCCCTTTCCACACACACTGTGCTCATGTGCGTCCCATGGTAAGGACACTGTCGAGGGGGAGGTGCTGAACTGTTCAAGGGACCCTGAGCCCACATGCACTTAAAAGACTGAATGCCCAGGAGTGGTCAGTCTCTCACCGCTCTCTCGTCCTCCCTGCTCTGACCACCAGGGGGTGCTGTGCTAGCAGGCAGAGGGACCCCAGGCCTCTGAGTCCCCACCCCATGGAAGACGGAGGTGGGGGGCGGGTGTGACCAAGGTCCTATGCCAAGATGGTGTCAGGGACCCTTGGGATAAAACTCTTGGGAGGCTTTCCCTAGCCAGGGACAGGGCTCGGGGTTCAACCCCTTCCTCCTCACTGAGCTGTCTGCTCAGCAAGCATGAGGATCTCTAGCCAGCTCTGCTGTTTCGGCTTGGCCTTCTGTCTGCCACAGAAGTAACCTGGCAGATGCCGGGGAACAGGCGAGCTGTGCTTAGGCTGGGTCCCGCCTCCTATGCACTCACCCCTCAGTCTAGGGGAGGCCCTCGCCTCCTAGCCCCTCGCTCTGAGATCCTAATTCCCCCCAGGAGAGCAGCATGTGCAATTCACAAACCACTTCCACACCGGCAGCCACAGCATTCAGTCCTCTCATCCACCCGGGAGGCAGGGGTTGTGGACGCTCACAGTGGACGGCGGAGGAATCCAAAGCTTGGAAATGCTGAGCAACTTGCCCATGCCCGACAGCAAAGAGGTGTCTGAGCAGGGTTTCCGTCCAAAGGGTCTCATCCAGCAGTCTTTCCACAGCTACACCCTGACTCCTTGCTGGTATTGTAACTTTATTAAATTATTATATAATTTTTTTCTATTCAGTACTATATACCTTCTCTCACAGACAGACTTCCCAAGTTTAGTTGTTAAAATAATATTCATTTTCTGAGGGCAGAAGTAAAAGGAATAATGATACATAGGATTTTAGAAGACATAAAATACCGAAGTACAAAAGAAAATAAAAACCACCTACAATCCTGCCACCGAGATATAACCACTCACAGCATTTTGTTGTATATTATTCTCACACACACACACACACACACACACACTGCTCTACATGGTTACATATAAATAGATCTAAATAACATATATTCAAATTTAGGGTCACAGCACACATATAGTTTGGAAAGCTGCTTTTCTTGTGGAGTACACCATGATCATGTCTCTGGGTCATTAAATTTTCTGTGTCACCAATTCCAGGGCTGTACATGTGAATGTGGGCAGTCTGGGTTGTTTTTGACCTTGTACCTAAATCTCAGTGCTCTGGTGCTGGCTGTAACTTCACTTTGAATGGTTACCCCTCTGATAAAGGGCAGAAAATGCGGGCCGATCTCCGGCCATGCTGCTGCCTGGGGGATCCCGTCAGATCCTGGGCTTCTGCCAGGGCTCCTCTGTATGGCTGGGCAGGGGCGAGAGCCCTGGATGGGTAGTCAGGAGGCCAGCACTGCCCCCAGGGCCTGCCAATGACCTCCTGGGTGTCTGCCCCTCTTTGGCCATCCATTAGTTTCCCACACGTGCCAACAAGAGTTGAGATGGCCTGATCCTCAGAGAGTCGGCGAGTTTGTGGCCAAGGCCCGAAAGAGTAGGGATTCTGGAGTCAGGCCTGGGCGCTGACTCAGTCCCATCAATCACTAGCTGTGTGACTGTGGGCACGTCACTCACCTTTCCAAGCATCGGTTTTTCCATCTGTAAAATACTAGCTAATACTAGCGACTAGTAGACATGTTGTCAGGATTGGAGGGGAAGTATGTAAACACTTGGCACACAGTAGGTATTTAATAAGCAGCCACAATTATCACAAGCTTTTCACACCCCAGGCCCTTCTGGAGGGGTGGAGTCTGGGGGTTAAAAGTTCTGGCATCCAAGATTAAATGCCGGCTTTGCCATTTAGGAGCCGTGGAGCCTCGGCTGGGTGACATAACCTCTCTGTGACTCGATTTCCCCATCTTGTTTGGGAAATGAGGGTGATTACAGTCCGTTCCTCATGGGGTTGAGGGGAAGCTCAAGTGAGATGCTCTCTATCACATACATCACCCAGTCGTCACGCAACACAACCCACGGCGTATGAAGGTGCATCGGGGACTTGCCTTGCTTGGGGCTGCTGTGCAGGACCGTGCTCATGTTGGTGGTTTCCTGGGCCCCCTCAGGTACAGGTTCACCAGAAAGCTCTGCATCCTCAGAGGGAGAAGACACGGTTGGAGGTGTGTTTATGGGGCCAACTCTTGCTTCTCTAAACTGCAGGGGAAATGAGACCCAAAAGGTTTACTTGGCAGGAGAGCAGAAAAGACGGCAGTAAGTATCACTGGAGAAAACAGTTATCTCCACAAAAGCTGAATAAACCCAGAAGAAAACCTAGACCTGCCTATTGTGCACCTGGGCGATCACTGAGCCGCCCAGGCCCTAAAAAAGGTGTATGTTAGGGTAAGTAAATTTTGTTCAGTTTACAGCAAGACTCTGATACTCTTGGCTGAAGCTCTTTGAGCACAGAGACCATATCCCTGTGATCCCTGCATCCCAGGCCAGCACAGAGGAGGTGCTCAGTAAAGACGAGTTAAAGGGAGGGAGGGAGGGAGGGGGCTGTGCTCAATAAAAGCTGTATAAATCCAATCCCAGAGGTACACTGGTCCTGTATACCTATGAAAAAAAAGATGGGTATGGTTTCCTTTCTAGGAAACTTCAGCTTCTGTGTAACTTTTCCAAAGCCAGTCAATGTCTTCACCACCTTTAACAACTAGGAAAAAGCAAACAAACCAAAACCCCCAACAGTTGGAAACAGAGCAGTTCAGAGAGCTGGGCAGAAATCCTGATAAAGGGCAGCAAAGGTCATCCCCAGACCCAGGATCGGGGAGTAGCTCCTGTGACCCAGGGCTCGTGAGTGGTCAGGTAGTCTCATCACTTTCTGAGCTCAAGGGGCTAGGGTGGATGGAAGGATCCTACCGACCAGTGTGGGACCTGTGGCATGAACAAGAAACAACTAAGACGCTAAGACACTAAGATTTCGGGGTAAATTTCTTACCACACCTATCACTTACCTATCCTGACTAATAACAGAAGGTTATTTCCTTAATGTCAGAACCTAGTATATAAATGATGAATCTCTGGTCCATCAGAACAAAGAAGATTCTTATGCGCCCCATAACTTAGGATTTAATGGTTCAGTTCTTATAACCAAACTTGAGTTAAATCCCAGCCCTCCACTTATTAGCTATATTATATTGAGCAACTCATATAACCTCACTGAGCCTCAGCTTCCTCCTCTGTAAAATGGGGCCAATAATAACTACTTAAAAGTTATAAAATGCATGGAGGTGATTGGCACAAGGCCAGGCCCGTAGTATGAGCCCATAAATGGTAGCTATCATCAATATCCCTAGATGTGATTTCTCTGGGTGTTAATATTAAAGGTGATTATCATTTTGCTCAACTGTACTTGTAGTTTTTTCCATAATGAATACGGAATACTTATGTACTAAAAAAAAGATATAGTCTACTGTACCTTAAAATCTCCAGGGTGAGGGCAGAGATGGAAGGCTTCAAGAAGTTGAGCCTTGAAGAATGAACAGTTTCAGAGAACAGGGATGGAAGGAGACACTGAGGTGAGAAAGGACACAGCACTGCCAGGGCCTGACAACCTGTGCTTGGCCAGGGTGCGAGGATGGAAGGAGGGGGATAAAGCCTGGGGAGGCAGAGAGAGGGAGGGGGCTGGTTCTTAGGTGAGAAGTCTGGCCTTAAACCAGAGGCAACAAACTGTGTCCCTTTGGGTATCAGTATGGGGGAGATGTGGGCAGGTGTGTACTTTAGGGAGTTCACCCTGGTGTCAATGAGAGCATGGATTTGGGGTGTTGAAGTTTAGGCCAGGAGACCAGGAGGGTGCACTAAAGAAGCCCAGTGAGGCAGGAACCAGGGGGGTATAGTGGGAGCAGCAAGCAGTCACCGCCCCCCAACCCAGGAGAGGCTGGGAAGAAGACCAAGTAAGAACTCCCCATTCCCTAGCTGCATGGTGATCTAGCAAGGCGCTAAGGACCCCTGCCCCAGGCAGGTTCCTCTCCTCTCCCTGCCATGGGTTGGGGGAAGCCACTTCACCATGGTTCCCTAGCCTGGAGCAAGACTGCTGGGGGCTGGAAGCCAAGTGGCTTTATAAGGGGCTTGGGATTTGAGATGAGGCAGGTAGGGCAGGTGAGCGTACAGGAAACACAGGACAGTCAGGTAAGGGTGGGTTGAGCTCAGTAACTCAAGGTGGCAAAGTCTGAGTTATATGAAATCACCAACTCCAGCCTCTCAGCTAAAAACCTCTTCTAGCAAAATCCCAACAAGGCAGCCATGAAGCCTCAGTTCAAGGCAGAGCTGGTGAGCTGACCCTCGGCAGTCAGGGTCAGGTGTCCTGTCTCCAACAGGCTGCTGCTGGTTTTCAGGCGTTAGTGTGGATGGAGAACCAGTGTGGCCTGTGACAAACTGGGAATGTCAAGCCTTAAGACTTTTGAATTAAAATGTGTTAATTTGGGGCTTCCCTGGTGGTGCAGTGGTTGAGAGTCCACCTGCTGATGCAGGTGACATGGGTTCGTGCCCTGGTCCGGGAGGATCCCACATGCCACGGAGCGGCTGGGCCCATGAGCTATGGCCGCTGAGCCTGCGCATCCGGAGCCTGTGCTCCGCAAAGGGAGAGGCCACAACAGTGAGAGGCCCGCGTACCACAAAAAAAAAAAAAAAAAAAAGTGGTAATTTGCTGGCCCACATTCAACACATATTTCCTGAGGCCCTACTGTGTGCCATGTCTTGTCTGTTCCCCAGGATATAGAAATGAGTAAATAAGAAGGGCATCTGTCCTTAAACTGTTGGACTACAGGGGAGATGCAGACCCAGACCCAACTAACTGTGATCAATGTGACACTTGGGATTGCCAGAGTGAGAGTCACGTGTGAGGAGGGCAGCATGGCCGTGGCCTCTGATGATGGGCTATGGACCGGATCCTGAAGGAGTGGGAATTGGCCAGGCAGAGACAGGGGTGGGCAAGGGCCCTCCGGCAAACAGAACGTGCAGGAGCCAAGGCACAGACAAGGAGTGAAAGGGTGTGTTGTGTTGGGAATCTGTGAGCATTTGGCTGTGGGTGGAAGAGAGGTCCTGGCTGTGGAGCAGAATCACCTGCAGAGCTTTGTGTAAGTACAGACCATCAGATCTTACTCCAGACCTACTGAATCTGAATGTCCACGTATGCAGCCCAGGCAAGAGGCTTTTTTTAAGACCCTCCCCCAGCACGCACACCCCTACATGCACACATACACACAACACATACAAGCACACATACATACACACACAGACATATACACACAGACACATAGACATAAACACACACACACACACACACACACACACTCAAAACTTTGATGCACAGCCAGGGCTGAGAACCACAGGGTATTAATTCTAACTCGGCAAAGATAGAACTTTCCAGAAATGGAAAGGTGTGTCAGCAGATGCTGACTTAGCAGGGGGAAGGATTGGGGAGCAGGGACTCCTACCCTAAATGGGGAAGGAGGTGAGGACGGCCTGGCTTTTTAAGGCCCTGAGCGCTCAGGCAGTCCATGATTCAGTTCTCTAGTCATGGCTTGTGTCCTGGAGGGTGGCAGGGTTGGAAAGGCTGAGGACAGGGAAGTGAGATTCATTCCAAGAGAGAAGCCAGACAGAGAGGGGAGGGGAATGTCTGAGCTGAAGAGGGTAATTCCCCCGCCCTGAGGGGGAGGGGGAGGCGGGTGGCCAGGGAGGGGAGCCTTCCAGGAGAGGGTGAAAGGGAGAAGTCCCTAGCTGGGGATGACATGACTGATAGCGGCCTGGGCCCAGGCTGGAGACCTGGCTCTGCCACCTCCAGGCTGGGCAGCCCCGGGGCAAAGTGCTTCACTCGCGTGTACCTCAGTGCCTCCTCTGGGGAATGAATGGAAACCACCACCCTGCAAAGAAGGTTACAGCCCTCCCTGACCAGCACCCCCCTCCCTGACATCTCATGCTCCTAAGCCCCACTCCCCTTTCCTGTCCATCCCTCAGGGCCACTTAGGGTTATTAGCCTCTCTGTTCAAGTCAGCCTCACTCCTAGCTGTGAACTGGTACCCTGGGGGGCAGCGTCAGGCTAGAAAGCCCAGGGGAGCACGGCTCTGTGCCCTGCTGCCCTATGCCCTGGACATGCCAGTGGGGTGGCCAAGGGCTGATGGGAACACAGGATTGCAACACTGCCCAGAGCAGCCACCCGCCAGTCACCACCTAGGCGGGCACCTTGGACCCTTGACTTTCTCCATCTCAGCTACCCCCAAAGCGGCTGTGGCCCTGAGGATGCACCCCTGCAACACCTCCCAGGCCGGCAGCACAGGGTCACGGCCTGAACCCTAGATGGGGCATGAGGGGACCTGTGCTCTAGCCTCAGCTCAGCCACACACCGTAGGGCCAGTCTCCTTCCCTCTCTGGGCCTCAGTTTGCTCATTTGTACAAAGGGCAGTTTTCTGTACACATCTGAACAGAAAGAGGTGACCTTTAAGTCCCTCCCACACTAACAGACTCTGGTCCTGCCCTGCACCACCCACCCTTCTGTCACTGGAGGTCTATAATTTAGAGCCCCCACCTTATTTCTAGCTCCCTGCTTTCTTCTATCAGAGATGAGTCTGTAGACTGAGCCAGACCAGTCGAGGAGATGGCTGGAGCTTCTGTGCTCAGTGACTCAGACACTGCTGGCTGTTTTCATTACAACAGGCTCCTTGGTGTCTCCACAGTCTGATTCAGTGCTTTCAAAACCACTTCCTTGTCTCGGCCACGGGGCACATTCCCAGGAGGGAGGAGGCCCACACCACTGGGAGGATGGCTGCCTTTCCCATGGGGCCAGAAACGAGCTCCTGGGAGGACTCTGCATCTCATAGGAGTGGGGGCCCCACCTTCCTTCTCACAGCCAGAGCCCTGAGCAAATGTGACAACAGCCACCGTTCAGGGCCACCTCCCTTGTGCCAGGCACTGGGCCGAGACCTGCCCCTGCATGGCCTCATCTAACCTCCCAAGGACCTCACGAGATAGCACGCTGATTATTGTTTTATGGGAGAGGCGCTGAGGCTCAGAGAGGCTGAGTAAGTCACCTAAGCTCACACAGCTGGGAGGTGAGAGAGCACAAAGTTCACCTTTGGACAGCCCTCTCGTGGCCACAGCACAGGGTGGCACCCAGGTAACGGTGTTCCCCTGCAGTTGGGATTTTGCAAAATGCCCATTGGCCAGTGCTTTCCTGACCTCCCCAGCTGAACTGTCTAATGAAGTCACCGTTCTGAGAACAGAGATGTCAGACCGGGACTCTGGGTACTCTCTGATAACGTCCAGCCCCCTAAAAGTCGACTAAGAGGACATGGCACAGCACCCAGTACTCACCGGGGCTTGCGTGTAGGTGACGGCTTCCAGGATCTCAGCTACTCTGTCTGTCTCCTGAAGCCCGCTGGTCTCTCCTGACGCCTGTGTGGAGACAAATCATGCTGGGCAGAGGGGGGTGGGCAGTTTACAACTGCGGAGTCATAGAAATGAACTCCTGTGGAGGAACGGTGCGTGTGTGAAAGAGAAAGAGAGAGATGGAGGTGGATGGAGACAGAGGGAGTGGGATGGAGAAGACAGCATATGTCTTGGCTATTCTTTTTGTTTCCTTCCACGTTTTATTGCTCAAACAAAAAACTACAATCAGTGTAGTCTCTCTAACATACCTACCTGCGTTTTGCCCAGGTGCCCTTCAATCTCCATCAAAAGGCACTCCCTCTTTGCACGACGGTCACCAGAATTCCTCACTGGGAATCGTTACATTTGAAATACATCCTCCCTTTGCTACCTAGTCTTCACAGTTAGCCCCCTAATGGCAGCCAAGACACCCGTATGCCATGATTTTGTAACTTATTTGTGGACCCTTGGGTTGTTCCTGTTTGTTCAATAGCAACACGGAGATGAAGGAATAAATACACACCAAGCTTCCCTTCTTTCAGCGTCACGGGAACGCCAGGCTGGGATCACAGCCTCAAGGAGAGCAAACATTCTCAAAGATCCAAGTTCCACCTTGGAGGGGCTTTCCAGCTACACTGGCAGCAGTTTTTACTAAATGAATAGTATCAGCTTATTTTAGCTTTGGGGCTGACACCATCCAAACAGGAGCAGAAGCTCTAGGAATACGCCACGTTCTGCGCGTCTCTGCCTTTCCTGCATTATGCCATGGCTTCTGCCAGGAACACCTTTTCTTCTTCATCTGGATGACACTTGCTTGTCACCTGTCAGGCATCAGCTCCTGCCTGACCGGCTTCCCATTCCTCCTCCCCCACCTTCCTGTCCCAACCTGACCTCTAGAATTTGGGTCTGAGGGCCACTCACACTCAGCTCTGTCACCGCAGTTTGGGTGTGTGTGAGCATCTGGAGGATAGAGACAGTTCCCAGTTCATCCCTTTATCTCCAGCATCTCCCCAGGTCTGTCACCTTGCAGGTGCTCAGTCAATTCTGGCGGGAAGGAGGGAAGGAGGGGGAAAAGGACCCATCTTTTGTCCCCTGCCCACCACCACTGCCCCCCAGCTGAGGAACTGATTCATTTGCCAAGCATAAAAGCTAAATTTAGTTTTGTTTTTATAAGAATTGACACTCAGAATGTCTTAGAGTTTTTACTTTGATTTTAGAATCCTGACACCCTTTCTTGGCAGGAAGTCTGGAAACCACGCCATTGACTGGCACAGCCACGGAAGAACCTAACACCTTAGAAGAAACGTAACTCCTCCCCCACACACACTAAAGACATGGCTGAAGTTCTTTAAAATAATAATAAAGCCCAAAAGCCCAAAATAGGACTTGACGCAGTGCTTGCCAAGATGAGAGATTTCAGAGACTCCATGACGTTGGGAATGAAAAATTGCCTGGGCGCCAGCTTCTCTGGCTGCCGGGGGGAGGTAGGGGCTCACCGAGGATTCTTCAGCTTCACACAGCTCCTCGGGAGTCCTGGGGTCACGGTGGACGGTGAGCTGCTGTATAGACCCCTAGGGAAGAGCAGAAGGGTCAGAGGCGACGTCTACAGCACAAGCAGCCATGGGAAACACGACTTTTTTGTAACAGAGAAGAAGCCGTGAAAGGACAGGTGTGAGAAGTGCCTCCCATAGCCATGACCAGGAAACCAAGCCACCTCCAGGCCTGTCCTCATTCAGGGGGACTCTCCTTGGGCCAATGTAATATGAGCCCCACTAACTAGAGAGGTCCCTGGAGAGCATGGTGTTCAAAGCGCAGACTAACAGCAGCCTCCTAACTGGTCCCCAGGTCCCCAGCTTGTCAACAACGAGCCCTAAAATGCACGCCTCCCCCACCAGAAAGTGTCTCTCCCCCATGGCTCAATGCTTCCCAGCTGGAAGGACCTGTCCCCAGAGTAGGTGTCCACCAACTTCCCTGCTTCCACTCCACCTCCCCTCTCCACACCTGATAGCCCGTTCTCCATGACGATCCCCAAGCAAGCGTTTCAAAATTATTCATCGGATTTTAACTTCTTAAAATCCATCTTCCACTGTAATACAGATAAACCCAAACCCCAGGCCACAGGCCTGTCCTGAATCAGTTGGGAAGGTATCAGTAAGAAAAGGGCTGACTAAATGAATAACTACAGTAACTTAGGGATCTGCTTTAGAATGGCTTATTCATAAAAACCCATTTTGACAGCAAAATCAGTTTTCCAGTATTTTTTTCAAGTCACATTATCCAAAAGGAGAGAGAGAAACTACCTCACACTCTGGCATCCCAGCTATTCCACCTTTGTAGAAACTACATGCAACTACCACCCTTTTCCAAAGATAAAATCACTGAAGGACATAACAAACCTTACCCTTTCTATAATGCCTTAAAACATACAAAGTGCTTTCACACAGGCTGGCTCACGTGACCCCACAACCCTGTGGCCTAGGTTTTCTTATCCCTACTTATAGATAAGAAAACACAGAGCAGATCAGAGAATCCAGATACTGTCTAAAATCAAGCTACACTGAAAATTCAGCGCTGGAATCTAGGTTTTGCGTTCTGGGCCTAGCTTTCTTCCCACCAGCATACATGCCTCTTTGAGGACCTAAGAATAAGATAATAACAAGAATAGTTGCTTGGGTTTGTCACACGGTGTCCAGCGCCCCCCCCCCCCGATCTGCAGGACTTGGACTCACAGTGAATCTCTCCAGCCCCGTGGCTCCTGCGTTGCCGATGAAGATTCCCGCGCTGGGCTCGAAGGCCAAGGCCCGGGAGGACCTCGGGAAGGGGACGTGGCTGTGTTCCTCGCAGTCCACAAGGAGGGTCACTTCCTCGCCCTGGACAACCATGGCAAAGCGGTTCCACCTATGGGTCATCACGGGCACCGGGAAGGCGGCAGCCTCGTGGGACACCTTGGAGCCGGGCTCCGTATAGTAGAGGATGACCCGCTGGCTGCCGTCCTCCACTCCTGAGAGCCGCAGGCCCAGGTAGATGACCTTCTGGAAGGCATCTGTGATAGCAAAGAGCACGCCGCCTCGGGCACTGCTGGGCTTCGCCATCACGCTGATGGCAAAGTCCCTGAAGAAGGTGGGTGGGATGAGGGTCCTGGCCGGGCGGCCGACGTTGGCACCAGGCCCGAAACTGTAGGCCGGGAAGCCACCATAGCCAGTGACAAAGGACACGGACGAGGGCAGTGGGACGCCAATGAGCTCTGTGAGGTCCAGGTGGCCCTGGGAAGCCAATTCTGCAGGGAGGGAGAGAGGAGGCCATGCTTCACATATATATTCTACTACACTTGGAAATGAGGAAGAAATAAATTCAGGAATGAAATGGGATCCTTCAGTAACCCCACTGTTGTGGCTTAATTATTGTTTTTCAAAGTTTTTTGACAACGACCAACAATAAGAAATGCATTTACATGGCCACCCAATATGCACGTTTAGACAAATATATATCTGTAACAGTGAAACAGATGTTTCATAAAACATTATTTACTTTTAATACTTACCAGGCACTATGATATTTTCCTTTCTGTTTAACAATTCTTTTTCTCTTTTGTTTTATTAAAAACATGCTGGAAACAACCTACTGAATTGATATCATTACCCATGAACAAGTCATGATGAGCAGTTTGGAAAACATTTAAAAATATTCCTAGAATATCCCGACAGTGTTCCCCCATCAACTTAAGGATTTTTTCCCCCATTTCTTTCTTTAAAAGAGGATAGGTTTGGGACTTCCCTGGTGGCACAGTGGTTAAGAATCTGCCTGCCAATTCAGGGGACACGGGTTCTAGCCCTGGTTCGGGAAGATCCCACATGCTGTGGAGCAACTAAGCCCGCGAGCCACAACTACTGAGCCCACGTGCCTAGAGCCCATGCTCCACCACAAGAGAAGCCACTGCAATGAGAAGCCCGCACACCACAACGACACTCGCCGCAACTAGAGAAAAGCCCGTGCACAGCAACGAAGACCCAACGCAGCCCAATAGATAAATAAATAAAGTTTATTTTTAAAAAAAAAGTGGATAGATTTATTTTGTTTTGTTTTGTTTTATTTTGAATAAGGTCTACTGTTTAAGTGCCTCAGGGTGTGGGGGGAAAAGCAGGGACAAAATGAAGTGTTCCCAGACCTTAGGACAACTGAAATACGTATCATCGTCATCGCCTTTTGTCACTGTCGTCTTCATGATCAGCATCATCCACATTCCCCCGGCTCTCACTCTTACCAGGCTCTAATCTCTTCACATACATTAGCTAGCTCATTTACTCCTCACGACAACTCCATGAGGGTAGGTACTATTATCCCCATTCTACCTCAGAGAAAACTTAGAGAAGGTAAGAAATTTGCCCAAGGTAAGCCCCTCAGGAGAGCACCCCACTAAACAGGTGTGCTCTTAACCACTACCCCTTGGGGGGAGAAATAATAGGCCTCCATTGTGGTGGCCTGGAAAGGACCCCAGGTTCATGAGCCTTGGTCCACCCAACCACCGTCCCCTGGGAGAAGGCTGCAGGCTGGCTTGCAGTGACGTGCGCCCCTGTGCACCTGCGGTGATGATATAGGAAGGCAGGTCCCAGAGAGAGGTGGGCAGGAGCTCTGCAGGCGGGACAACAGATGCAAACTGGATTTTGAAAAAGGAATGCTTGAAAAAAGGAATGTAAGATATTCATTTTTAATTTTTTTCTTTTTTTTTTCTTTTTGCGGTATGCGGGCCTCTCACTGCTGTGGCCTCTCCCGCCGCGGAGCACAGGCTCCGGACGCGCAGGCCCAGCGGCCATGGCTCACGGGCCCAGCCGCTCCGCTGCATATGGGATCCTCCCAGACCGGGGCACGAACCCGTATCCCCTGCATCCGCAGGCGGACTCTCAACCACTGCGCCACCAGGGAGGCCCAAGATATTCATTTTGTTTAATACATTTAGACTGATTTCATGTTGAGATGATAATTTGGGGAAATTCTGGGATAAATAAAATATATTATTAACATTTTTAGAACAAGAATAACATGAGGAACAGGCATGGGCCCACCACTCCACTTAAGAAAGAAAATATCAACACAGCTGAAGCTCTCATGGACTCTCTGATCCTATTCTCCCTGCCTATGCCCCAGAGGCAGCCACTCTGGGGGCCTGGTGTTTATTATCCCCATGCATGCCTTTGTGCGTTTACTACATGACTATATGTCTCTAACAGAATGTAGCACTGCTGTGCCTGTCTACTAACCTCATATAAATGTTGGCATGCTGCATGTATTCTGTAACTTTTTTTTCCCCACTCAACGCTGTATTTTTGAGATTTATCCCTGTTGAGACATGTGGTTCCAGGTCTCATATCTTCACAGCAGTACTCTGGGTATACATAAGCCACTATGGATTAGTTCACATTTCTGCTGATGGAAAGTGAGGTTACCATCACTATTACAACCACTACTACTATGGACTTCCTTATACACATCTCCTTGTGCTTACCTGTGCAGGTAATTCCACCACTTAGGGTAGAATTATTGGATGATATGGGTATATGCATCTGCAACTTCACTGAGTGCAGCTAAATTGTTCTCTTAAGCAACTGTGCCATTTTTTTAAAACTGAGGTATAACTAACATGTAATATGTGTAAGTTTAAGGTGAACAAAGTGTTGATCTGATACACTTATATTACGTATTGCAGTATGATTACTTCCCTAGCATTAGTTAACACCTACATTACATCCCATAATTATCATTTCTTTTTGGATGCAATTATTATCTTAATTATCATTAAGATGCAACTGTGCCATTTTACACGTCCACCAGAAGCATGTTCTTGCCAACATTTAGGGGAGATAAAGAGATGAGATTTGGGGAGTGGTCCACGGGGTTTTTCAACTACAGTGATGATGTTTATTTCTTAAACTAGGTGATATTCAAAAGTATTCCTTGTAGTATTCTTTCTTTTTTTTTTTTTTTTTTTTTTTTTTTTTTTGCGGTACGTGGGCCTCTCACTGTTGTGGCCTCTCCCATTGCGGAGCACAGGCTCCGGACGCGCAGGCTCAGCGGCCATGGCTCACGGGCCTAGCCGCTCCGTGGCATGTGGGATCTTCCCGGACCGGGGCACGAACCCGCGTTCCCTGCATCGGCAGGCGGACTCTCAACCACTGCGCCACCAGGGAAGCCCTCCTTGTAGTATTCTTTATAAAAAATACCATGGAAAATATTTCACAACACTCTAATGAAAACGATTGTCCCATCCTCAACAAAAGGGCAAATCTAATCATGTTGAGGCCCTGATGAGAAGGCTCCTCCGGCCATCTGTGCCCTCAGGGTTCATGGCAGCCTGGGCGCCTGGCTGGAGAGGCCTTTGTGGTCTAGACCCAGCCACACTCTGATCCCCAACGCCCCCCCTCCAGTGCCCCAGGCCATCAGAGGTCCCCTCCCCTCCTTGTCAAATGCTCTTCCCTCTGCCACCACCCCACCTCGCCCCACCAGTTATTTTTACCAGAATAACTAACTCTTCATTCTCCAAGACTCCCTCCCATGAAATCCCTTGTTTCACCTCCTGACCTACATCTCCTTCCAGGCCCGCATCAGATGCCCCCTCAATATACACTGAGGTCTTTCACTTCCACTCCCAGCATACTGCAGGTGCCTGTTGGGTCACTTGTCGCTCTCCCCATTGTACCACAAGAACATGGACCACACCATTTATCTCTGTGTTCCCAGTATCCAGCTCAGTGCTGATGAATGAATGCAAGAAAAGATGAACAAATAAATGAATGAAGTCCAACCCCTTCAGTTTACAGAAAGAAGGCAAAACTGAGGTTAAAGGAGGGAAGGGATTTGGCGGCTAAAAGCAGATCTGATTCTCAATCCAATGCTTTTTCTGTCCAGTTTGCAACTTGCAATAAAACAGAAACTAAAGTATGACAAACCCCAGAAGGCAAAAATAAAAAGATTTATAAATTTCATTAAATTTAACAACACATAAATTTTTAAAGTTCTGCATAGCAAAAATAAATCCCCACAGTGTCAAATAAAATCCCAACCTGGACAAAAATATTTGCTACATATATCACAGACAACAGAAGAATTATGCTAATACACAAAACAAACAAATAAGCAGGAGGCCAAAAATCCAACAGAAAAATGGGCAAAGAACAGGAAATTCTTTCCACAGTAAAAGAAAAAAAAATGGCTCTTAAACATATGAAAAGATACTCAACCTCATTCAGAGCAAGAGAGATACAAAGTAAGATTATGAGGAGATACCATTTTCCCTATCAGATTGGCAAAGATCAGAATGTTGGATAATATTCTGTTTAGCAAGAGTGTGAGGAAACAGACCATCGCATGCACTGCTGGTGAGACTGTAAACTGGCACAACAACTGTGGGAGGGGCACTCTGACGATATTTATCAAAAGTAAAAGTGCTTATGTACTCTTTGACCCAGCAGTTATATGTTTATGAATTTTTAGAACAGATATAGTTACAAATGTGACATATAAAGCACTTACAAGAATATCCATTGCAGTAGTTTAAATGTATCTAAATGTATCTAAACCATTCTGTCTTGGAATTCTTGGGGAATGGTTAAATAAATAATAAATTTTGGGACTTCCCTGGTGGCGCAGTGGTTAAGGACCCACCTGCCAATGCAGGGGACACGGGTTCGAACCCTGGTCCGGGAAGATCCCACATGCCATGGAGCAACTAAGCCCGTCCGCCACAACTACTGAGCCTGCGCTCTAGAGCCTGTGAGCCACAACTACTGAAGCCCGTGCACCTAGAGCCCCTGCTCCACAACGAGAGAAGCTACCACAATGAGAAGCCCATGCACCGCAACGAAGAGTAGCCCCTGCTCGCCGCAACTAGAGAAAGCCCGCGCGCAGCAACGAAGACCCAACGCAGCCAAAAATAAATAAATAAATAAATAAATTTCTATTAAAAAAAGTAACTTTTGATATACCCATACAATGAAATACAATACAGCCTTTAAAAAGGTATGGTTCCTTAGGTTTTAATATGAAACAAGATGTATTAACTAGAAACAAACATATAAGAAAAACAAGGTGCAGAATAGAATTGCTATCAGTTGGAAATACATATATTAATACATAAATATATAAAATACATTTTAAAATATATATTAAATACATCTAGAAAGATACACCAGAACTGGGACCAGAGATTGTCTCCAAGGAAGAGTGCTGCTGGTGGCTGGGAGATGACAGGAGACTTTCTTTTCACTGGATACTCTTTTCTACTTTTTGAATTTTACCCCCAGTACATGATGTGAAAAATAAAGACATTTACATATTTTTAAAGACGTTAACACCCTACATCCCCTTTTAGAAAGTATAAAACCTTTTCTTCATGTTTCTCCTCACTCAAATACAGCCCATCTCTATAGAAAGAAGAAAAAGTGAAAAGAAAAGAAATAGAAAGAAAAGCAAGCAACCCACTGAGATTTCTTTTCTCCCCTCCACAGTTTAAAGATAAAAACAAAACAAAACCATGAGCACCCTGCTGATAGCTTCGCTTTCTTCTCCACTTAATCCAGTGAAAGCTTTTCCTCTAGCTCCTCTCTCTCTCCTACTGAGAACAGGAGGAGAAATCCCTCTCTGGTGGGATACTCCAGGTTTGTAGAATGTGTGGTTCCATGGGGAGTGAATGACCGGGGCCTCTCATCCAGCGGCTTGTTTCTAAGTGGTGCCCTGAGGGTTCAAGGGACAGCTGGGGGTTCAGGGTACCCAAGGACAGGGGCTGAGAGGTTCCCACCCAGAAGCCTGCTTAAACCAGCCCAGTGCTGCCATGGCCAGTAAAGCCCAGGCTTCCATGTGGCCATTCTGGGAATTCTTAGTTCCAGGAGGATTCTGGTTTGGGGAAAAAAAAAAAAAATTTCACCAATCTATCCAGTCTCCTTATCTTATAGACAGGGAAATGGATGGTCAAGGAGAGAGTTCCAGGACCAGGAGACACAGCCAGAAAGCAGTAGATGGAGCAGTGAAGCAAGGATAGACAGAGGGGAGGTGTGATTCTGCCTTAGGGGTGACTTGGAATGACAGGTGACCCAGAACTGGTGTCCCTCCCACGACCCCCAAGCTGCCCCAGCCCTGCCAGGCACAGACCACTGGTTGGCCAGCTGGACAGTGGGCAAAAGAGGCAGCCTGCAGAGGAGAACTACCTTGGTGTTGGATTCAGATCCAGCCTTTGCCAATTACGAAGTGGGCAGCTTTTGGCAGATAACTTACTGCTGACGAGGGGACATCCCACCCATCTCACACATGGGGACCAAATGAGATGATGGAGGGAAAGTGCAAGTGCTCAACAAATGGTAGAAATTGGTCTTCTGTTTGATTCAAAGGTATAAGCTTAGCAAAAACCAAAGTCTGCAAAGAGATCATTTCCTAATCCTACCCGCCCCCTGCTGCCCAGACCTCAGCCATGAGAGAGGACCGGAGTGCAGGCATCAGGCAACAGGCCTTGCTTTCACTGGGTCGGCCACAGGGGGAGCCAAGCCACGATCTAGAGGAAGTCCAAGTCGGCCCAGCCATGCTCTCAGCAACCACCACTCCCTCCACGCACACGGTCCCACAGCGTGGCATGGCAGGGAGCAGCCCCTGGCCTGGAGTGACTCATGCTCAGGGCTGCGCCTGGGCCTGCTGGCTCATTTCTCCTTGGCCTCCAGCAGGAAGGCCACCTGCTCAGGAGGCCACCAGGGAGGGGAGAGAAGCCGGGGAGCCAAGACAAACAGGCCCAGCAACTTGGTCCATAGGCTTGTCCTAGGATGGCTCTGTGCTGGGTGGGAAGCTAGGGGTGGAGATCACAGCTGGTGGGAAGACATCTCACCATCCTTGAGGGGCAAGACTGGAGGGGGCAGTGCTAATGGAGGACTGACTGCAGAATTCTCTGGCCTCAGGAACCTTGGGGCCCTTTGTGGGAGGTGGCCACACTTCGCCACAGATAACTACTTATCTCATAGGACATCTGACCTCAGTCTTAATCGCTCACTTCATTAATGCATAGGGATAGCTTCACTTCCAATGGAGGTTCTTCAACCCACTTTTCCAGTTCATGAATTTGATAACATTCATAAAGCCCCTACCTCACACCTTGTGTGCAGCTGGGGATATGGAGCTGAACCTAGAATGTAGGCTCTCAAGAAGCTCATGATCTAGGTGTCTCAGTTAGCAGTCATCCACTCATGCTACTCACAAGCTCCAGAGCCTTCAATGGCTCCCCAGCGCCCTCAGGATCAAGTT
Source organism: Mesoplodon bidens (assembly GCF_964165515.1). Taxonomy (NCBI): domain Eukaryota; kingdom Metazoa; phylum Chordata; class Mammalia; order Artiodactyla; family Ziphiidae; genus Mesoplodon; species Mesoplodon bidens. Next base: position 25,590,408 of record NC_138162.1, on the reverse strand, counting down.
GAAATTCCACTCAAGACACCTTTTGCTTCATCGCTTCATTCTCCCCCTTTTCCTGTCCCTGTCTTTGCTCATGCTGTTCCTTCTATTGGTAACATCCTCCCCTATCTTCTCACAGCCAAATCTTTCTAAGTTCACTCAGCTGCACCCCAAGACACTGGAGCTCCACTCCCACCCTATACACAGAGCCATAGGCATGACTCCCTCCTTCAAATACCCACATCAGGACTTGGCAGAGAGCAGGCACTTGGCTTTGTGGCCTGAGGAAAGGGAACAGAGAGATGCCACTGGGCCTCACTCTCCTCAAGTCTTTGGTTTGGGCCCCTGAGCACAACTTTGGTGCAGCCCCTCCCGAGGGCACAGGGAAGAGGAATCAGACGGCTTTAGAGGTGGACTGGGCAGAGGAAAATGTGAACAGTCACCACATGGTGCAACTTTCCTCCCAGGGGTCCAAAGCCAGTTTCCATGGAAACCAGGGCAGAATCCTAGTGCTGAAGAAACAAACAGGGCAGGGTTCAGGTTTTCCTTCCACAGAGATGACAGTGACCTGGCCAGAGGAGGTGAAGAACTGGAACCCTTTCCTCTCCTCCTCTCCAGGACAGCTGACATCTCTCCTCCCCAGGCAGTTCTCAGTTTCCCCTTCTATGTAATGGGCTGGCTCAGCCCTTCCATCCGTGGGGTCCTGAGGCAGGGCCTGGGGCTAGCCTGGGCTCTGGAGCCTTGCCTCCTCAAGGAACTGTATCTGGCTTTGCAAAGCTCCACCTCACAGATGATTATCTGGGACCTGAGCCCAGTGCTCGCGCTTGTTAGCATTTAAAGCCCCAAGGGACTAAGAAGCATTCCTCTGGCTCTAGGTCAAAGAGGGTTGCAGAGAAGCCAGACAGGGTGGCTGAGGACACGCCAGGAACGTGCACAGCAGCGGCCCCTGGCGGCTACACGGAGAACTGCACCCATGAAACCCAAGGAAGGCTTCCTGGGCTGCAGCTGCGAGGGACACCGCCTGTGCCAGAATCACAGGCAGGTCTGGAAGTGACCCAAGAGAGCAGGTCTGAGGTCAGTGGGGAGCTGTGAACAAGCCAGGCCTAGAACCCTGGTGCCTCCCTCCCATCCTCTGCCCCTTTCCTACACTGGCTGCCTGGGAAAGCAAAAGGTGTCCCTTCCCCACATCCCATTTCTACTTGCCGTTGTGAAGACTACAGAACACTTCAGTCAGCTTAAACGGGGACTCGCTGATTCCTCCTGCTCCCACTGGGGGCAGGGCTCAGGGGGTCCAGGTGATCCAACCTTGATGGAGCCAGCAAGCTAAGTGTGTATAGGTAAAGTGGGGGTGACTGCCCTTGGGACCCCAGCAGGGCCCCTCTCCCCTGGATTTCCCTGCACTCACCCCTTGGGAGAGAGGAGGTCCCCAGTGCCTCCTTTGCTGCCTGCTGGGAGTTCACCAAGCCACAGACTCTATGCAGAAAGACTGCAGCTCACCATTTGGAGAAGGAGTTTCCTCTGCCACATCCCTCCACGCCAAAGTCCATCTGGTTTCTGCTTGCACATCTACACTGTCCGGGAGCTCAACGCCCCCCGGACAACCCTGGCCAGTGCTGGGCAATTCTAAGTCTTCTTTCTCCCAGTAATCTAAGGCATGTCCTCCTGTAGCTCCCACCTGCCTGGCTGGGCCTAACTGCCCTCTGGACTTCCATACCATGGCCTCTCAGACACTGCATGGAATGGTGGACAGGGCCCAGCCTGGGAGGCAGATTCTGCCACCAATGCAGTGTATGATCTCGAGCAGTCCCTTCTCTCTGAGCCTCAGTTTCCTCGTCTATGAAATGAGAGGCTTGCATTAGATGGTTTCCAAAGACCCTTGCCAGGTCTGAATGTCTTCAGTTTTGCATCCTCATCTCCCATCCGTTTTCCACTTTCTCTAACCACCCTTAACTGCCGGTTCCTTCAGCCCACAGCCTTCAGGCCTGGAAGGAATGACTCTAATGGGGACCAGCACAAATCCAGCTCTCCCCCTACAGATGTCCTCGTCTTTGGACAGTGTGGCCTGGCCAGAGATGGGGAGCACTGTGCCCAGGAAAATGTCATAGCTCTGCCTGTGAAGAAACATCACCACACCCAGGCTGGAGTCCCTGGAGGCGCCCAGCTCTACCTGACTCCCTTCCCGAGGAAAATGGACACAGCAGAATTCCTCCTGCAGGGGCTCAATCCACAACCAGCAAAGATGCAAGAGGTTCTTAGAAAAACCTACCACCCAATGCATTTCTTAGAAAAAAGAACTGTTTCCCTGCCAGGGAAAAAATCCTGGATCAACTTAGAAGGAAGACCTGGGCTTGCCAACAATCAAAGACCTCATTTTTCTGAATTACAGAAGAGCATTTTTCTACATGTAAACTTAGAACGCCTCTTTCCCTGTTCCGGTTTTCATATATAGCGTAGGAATTTTCCTGCTCAATGAAGTTACTGTATGAGCTCTCCTCTCTCTCTCTTTCTTTCAGGCCTCTGACCTCAAGTGAGAAAACGATGGTTTTGAAGGGGCCTGGAGGTGGTCAGAGTCCTGGCAAGGTGTGGGCGCTGCAGCTTGGTTGCCCTGCCTAGCAGCTGGAAGGAGCTGGGCCCACCTGGGTGCCCCAGCAGGAAGAAGTCTGCACCCACCAGCACCCTCTCTGGTTTCGAAGCATCCTCTCACCTGTTCCCTCGCCAGGGGGGAGGGAGGCAAGGTGGGGCTCATTCTCTCATTTGGCAGAGGGAATCAAGCCCCAGAGAGGGGAAGTAACTCACCGGAAGCCCCAGTGCGGAAGCCAACCTATTACAGCCCACTGCCTCCTGGGCTTCCCCCTCGGCTCTCCCTCTGTGTTTCCACAGTCCCCGTCCATGCCTCCACCACTACACCCTCATCTCTGCATTCTGGTGGTTAGTTCCCTTCCTTCCCTGATATGCCTGGACATGGGCTCCTGGGTATGGATCATGCAGACTCATCTCGCAGTCCCTGGCACCAGCACGGAGTCTGGCAAGGGTGACCTATGAACGGATGACAAGAAACAATAACATCTGTGGCTAAGATTCACTGTGGGCTTGCTGCCTGAGAGGCACTATTTGAAGAGCTTTCCACCAATCATTTCATCTTCACCCTTGATTCTTTATGAAGGAGATAATATTATTATCCCCATTTTACAAGATCGAAAACTGAGGCTTGGAAAAGTTCATTACTGCCCCAAGGCCATGAAGATCATAAGCAATTGCAGCCAGGACTCAAATCTGACTAGGTAGTATAACGTGTTATGAAGGTTGCAGTCCTAGCCACACGTCAGAGTCACCCAGGGAGCTTTTAAAAAGGCACAGGTCTGCCCCTCCTGCCTGGCCCTATGGAATCAGAGTCTTCCAGAGTCTGGCCTGGGTGAGTCTGATGCCCTCTCCTGGTTGGCAGCCACAGGTAAGGGTTAACCTCCTGGGGTTTGGTAGCAGAACGATCTGGGCTTGAGCCCTGGGTCTACCACTAACTGGCGTGTGACCTTGGGCAAGCCAATTTGCTTCTCTGAGCTGTAAACGAATCTGTACAGCGGGGCAGCAATGAAAGCTGGTTCCCAGAGTCACCATGAGAATGGACAACACGATGGGCCAGGAGCCCTCAAGACCCAGAGACTAGGCCGACTCTGGGCCGGGTACCCTCATGGTCTCTGCAGTTCCCTTCACAGTCACCCTCCAACTGTTAGCCTTTACAGAATTAATAATAGAATCAGATAAGTAGGCCCAGAGACTAGGGAACTGAGGAGCTGAGACTAGAGAGAGTGGTATGACTCCCTCATTCTGTGACCAGGGCCTGCAACACCCGCCTACACACACACACACACACACACACACACACACACACACACTCACTCACTCACTCACTCACTCACTCACTCACCCATCGGCTAGGCAGAATTGGCTCCAGTGCAAGAGCCATACACAAGCCCCAGGAAGCAAGCGGTGGGTCTTGCTGTGCTGCTGCGGTGAGGGCCTTCAGACCCCTTCCTCACTGCCTTCCCCAAACCTGGGTTCAGAGCCTCTGCAGGAACCCTGTGCACCAGGTGGTACAGTAAAGGCTAGCAGGTGTGGGCAGGCATGAGGGCCAGGGGCATCTGGGAAGGGTTTTGCAGTAACTTCTCTCAGTTTATGGCCCTTCCTTTTCCATTTGGGGAACAAAGACTCTTTGAGTGTGATGGAGGCCTTGACTCCTGGGGGTGACATCAACTGTGGTGAGTCATCACTCCCAGCAGCAGCTCCGGAGGACTCAGCCCGGGGCTCTGCATGGAAAACTCAGACTCGCTGAAGCAGGCCTGGAGGAAAAGGGGCTGCCCCGGGCACGTGAGGGGCACCAGAAAGGAATAGGTGGCAACCTGCTGGAAGTGGGCAATTTCAGGATCTCCTGAATATACCGGGCTCCGCACTGCAAGGGGACACAGAACCAATGCTGGCAGGGCAGCAGGGTCAGGGCAGATGACCAGACAGTCCCCAACTGTTCCCCGGGGCCAGAGATGGCAGGGAGGGGCACGGAGAAGTCCACCAGCAGGAGAGGGGAGGCTAAAGGAGGCCTGCCCCCTCAGCTCCCTAACACACGCAGATACAGTCACACATGCACACACACACACCCATCCAGATTCACGCTCGTAAAACCACACTCATACACACACTCTCACCTATTCACAACACTCCCACGAACACTCACACACACCCTGATAAGATATCCATACACACACATTCACACACACACGTATATGCACACATATCCATACACACACCTTCCCCTACTCTCATCCCATATTAACACACCTGACACCTTCACACACGCACACACGCATCCACACACAAATCATTCGTGGAGACTCTCTCACACATTCACACACTCACACTCATCTACCCTGATCCATACACTCACACCAAAGCAACTCAGACTTAATTTGCTTGATATTTTGGGTTCCAATTACAGCCTCGTTTGAAAAGGATTCTGCAGCTAAAAACGAACCCCCCAACATAAAGCCACCCATCAGAAACCCTTCCACGTTATAGATGTTGAAGTGGGGGCACTGCAAGGGCAGATGTTTGCCTGGGGACCCACAGAGAGTCTGCAGCCCACTCTTTCTTCTCTAGCTTCCTCTTTAAAGGTCTGGAGATCTTTGGCTGCACTTCCTACACACAGGGTTTCAGTTTCTCTAATGTGGGCACATTTTCTGGATTCTGCCCTTATCAGTAAAACCTTCTTCTCAGAATATTAGATTTGGGCCATGTCTTCACACAGCATCAAACCCAATTAACTCATTCTCTTGGAAGCAATGCTAGAAATGGCTAAGCAAGAAGTATGAATCTCAGGTGATATGGGCACCTGGCAGAGCCTGGCACAGGTAGGTGCCCAATAAATGTTAATTTCATGAATGTATGAGGAAAGTGTAACAATAGCTCGTATGTAGTGAGCCCTTATTATGTCTTGGGCGCCATGTACTTTACCTGACGAGCAGTGGTTCTCAACCCTGGCTACACAGAATTACTGGGGAGATTTTTAAAAAAATATTTATGCCAGGGGCCCATCCCCAGAGATGTTGATTCAGTTTGTCCAGGCATGGCCTGGACACCAGCCTCCCAGGTGATCCTGATTCACAGCCCCAGAGCTCTCCACAACAACCCCACTCTTACTGTTCCCAGTCGACAGATGAGGGAACAGAGGCACAGAGAAGTTAAATAACTTGCCTGAGGGCACACAGCTATCAGGTCCTAGAACTGGCGATTTTAAGATATGAACCTTGGGCTTCCCTGGTGGCGCAGTGATTGAGAGTCTGCCTGCCGATGCAGGGGACACGGGTTCGAGCCCCGGTCCGGGTAGATCCCACGTGCGGCGGAGTGGCTGGGCCCGTGAGCCATGGCCACTGAGCCTGCACGTCCAGAGCCTGTGCTCCGCAACGGGAGAGGCCACAGCAGTGAGAGGCCCGCGTACCGCAAAAAAAAAAAAAAAAAAAAAGATATGAACCTTAAAGGTCTGAGGCAAGGAGTTGAGTCTCCCTCTGCTCCTCTCATCTCCAGGAATGTCACTTCAACCCAAGGCTGCTCCACTCCAGGGAGCACACCTTGACTGTCCCGGCCCTCGGTGACCTGGGGCCTGTCTGCCTCCCTATTCCCATTGCCCTGCTGCCGACTCCCACTGCTCTGAGTATCAACACTCAGCACCTGCCTTTCAGGAAGGAGCTTTGCCACCAGCGAGAGACAGTCTCTCATGGGCTTCATCTTCTGAGCAGATCTGGGAGGGAACTGGACTGCCACTGCTCTCATTTTGGCCAGCCTGACATATGTTCCAAACTAGAGAAGGATCTCCAAGCAGCACGGTATTAGGGAGAAAGATTCAGCCAGGTCTGGCTTCAAATCCCAGTTCAGCATTTAAAAGCTGTGCAACTTTGAACAAGACGCTTCATCTCTCTGAGCCTTGGTGTCTACATCCATAACACAGGAATAAGGCCACCTACTTCAGGAAAGACTTTTGAGAATGACTTGAGATAACAGACGTAAAATACTAGGCAGAGGGCCTAGCAAAGCATACATTCAACACAGCGGTTGCTGTTACTGCAATTATCGTCAATGATATTAGTCTTCTTTTCTTTCCCCTGAACTGTTGTCTATAATTGCCAGGAAAGATAGGTTTGTGCAATTTTCCCTCTGGGTCTCAGTTTTCTCACCTGCAAAATGGGGTGAAATGACCTCCTTCAGCTTAGTTGCAGTGAGGGTCAAATGTGGTTCTGCATGTGAAAATGCTTTGTTAAGCATAGCCTGCTCAGGTGTAAGGAGCAGCTAACATGGAAAGAGAGCTCCAAACAGGTGTAGGGGCCTGAGAGGGCTGTTTTTCTCAGATTAGTGAGGTTTGAACATGCTGAAATGCTATAATGTGGCCAGCGGAACTTCATAAGCAGAATTTCCTGTCCCAGCCTGGGAATGGCTTGAATAAAATGGGGCTGACCAAGAGGAGCTGGAACCTGGAAATTGGTTTAGCATTCCCACTCCATCCCCTCCTGACCCCAGGGCAGGATGCTACGGTCAGGCTAACTGCAGCTGCTGGAAGAAACAACTAAACAATAATAATAATGGTCCATGTTCACTGTAGTGGGTTGAATGATGGCCTCTAAAATGATAGGTCCATATCTTAATCCCTGGAGCCTGTGAACGTGACCTTATTTAGAAGAAACATCTTTTGAAGATATAATTAAGGATCCTGAGATGAAGACACCATCCTGGATTATACAGGTGGGCCTTAAGTCCAATGACAAGTGTCCTTATAAGACACAGGGGAGATTTGACAGAAGAGAAGGTGACATGATTATGAGGCAGAAATTGGAGTGATGTAGTCATGAATCAAGGAATACTGAAAGCCCCCAGAGCTGGAAGAGGCAAAGAAAGATTCTCCCCTAGAGCCTCCACCGGGATTGCAGCCTTGCCAACACCTTGACATTGGACTTCGGGTCTCCAGAACTTTACCAGTTTGTGGTAATTTGTTAGAGCAGGCAAAAAACTTAATACATTCATTGAACACTTACTGTATGCCAAGTCCTATTATAAGTGTGGTGCCTGGACTGAGTCATTTCATACTCACAATAACCCAGTGAGGAAGGTATTATTACCTGTATTTTATACATGAAGAGATTGAGATGCAGAGGGATGAGGTCATACAGGTAGTAAGTGGCAGAGACAAGATGTGGACCCAGCCTGGGTCCATTCTCTATGGACACAGGGTTAGGCAGGGCCCTAGCTGCGATGGGGCTTCCCTCAGATCACAGCACAGCCACAGCAAACGAGCTGCCTCCCAGACAGGCTGATGGGAGGCCGAGTCCCCTGAGTGACTAGATTCCACTGATTGACAACAGGGAGAGGCAGCCACGTGGTCCCAGCTGGGGGAAGGAGGTTGGTGATCTGTGGGATGCAGAGAGGCTTGGGAGGTCCAGCCCAGGGGGCCTGGGCATGTCTGCGAGGGTTCTACAGCCGGTAGGAAGCTTGTGGCCTCCAAGGGAGCTGCTCACCAGAGAAAGCCTGTCCCAAGCCGGAGGAGGCCACGCTTCCAGGAGGGGGAACAATAGCTACTTCCCTTGCCTCCTCACCTTCCCCTTGCCCTTCCCTGAGGGAAGTCCTCTCCAGCCACACTGGGAAGCTGGGCCTCAGGGTTGATTTTTTTCTAAATGCTTGCAAATGGATCACCCCATCTTGCCAAGAAACCCTCCTTTGGTAAGTTTCCCAGGAAGCTCCAATTCCTCACTTCTATGTTATTATCTGTTTATTTGCCTATGTTTCCCACCAGCCTGTGAGCCCTTCGGGGGTCAGGCATCATCTGTTTCATGTTTATATCTCCCAACTTCACCCTCACCCGTCTAGCACAGGGCTTGCCTGAGTTAGGCAAAAAGTGAGCATTGATGGAGGAATGAATGAACGAATCATGCACACATGAGTGAATGAATGAGCTTAATGGATTCTGGAGAAGAGTGACCGTATGCCTGTCTTACCATATGACATTTATTGTCCTCAATACACACAATCAATACAGTCTTTTTCAGCAATTACAAAGAACTCTAATGAATGCCAGCTGTTTGTCCCAGTGGTCCCACCAGCACCATTTAGGTCAATATGCACTTAACAGCCTAGCTCTCATCTGATCCAACTGTTGAAGTATAATATAATATTAATAGCCAAACAGAGGCCTGATGTTAACTTTTCTGAGGGCTGCGATCTTCCATCCTTCTGGCTGACACTTAAGCAAGAGGGTGCAGAATGACCAGCCTTCTGAAAAATGCCTGCCTTGGCTCTCACCCACCAAACTGAGCTGGGAGTGCTGATCTAAAACACACTGGCCTCTTACACTTCAGAGTGCATTACAGCTGCCTCTCCGGAACAAGGGTCCGGGTAGGGATTGTGGACAACGTACACTTCCCCTTCTCGTGATATACTATTAGGTGCTTGAGGTTTGGCTGGAGACCTCAGAGAGGCTGCTTGTCTCCTATCTGGGGGCTAGAGCATAAGCTGGGGCCACTGGGCAAGATGGGGTAGGACAGGCCAGCCCTTGAGGTCCTGGGAGAAGAAGGGTAAGATTCCTGCTCCTTCCTGCATCCCCCCCACCCCCCAACCTCCAGCCCCACATTGTAAGGCATTGGGGTGGGAGGGGCATCGATGGTGGGAGGAGCTTGAAAGTAATTCTGGAGCTTTCTAAGTCTCTAAGTAAGGCATGTCCTTGGGTATTTCTTGAGTTCTTTCGCATGATTGACACCACGTGGTCCATAAAATCTCTTACAGAGTTAGAGGTGCTAACCACATGCAATTCAGTCATAATTTACATTGTGCCAGCCCTGAGAGAAATGCAGCCACAAGGGGAGGATGGATCTCGGAAAGGGAGGCAGGAGTGGACCTCCCTGTCTTTCACCCTATCCTGGTCCCAGTCCAGGGTTCTGGCATTGCCCACAACCAGCATCCAGTGGCCACACTTGTCTGGACTTGGGCCTGGGGTGTACTTTGGAAGATCAAGAAGACTCGGACTCTGGTCCCCGAGTAGCTCTCAGACTAGTAGAGAGGGCAAGACACCAACACACAGAGCCCTGATACAGGTGCCTGAACTGAAGGACAGGGCAATGGAGATGGGCCTGGAAGGCTCTGCACAGGTGAACACGGTAGAGCAAGCAGAGCATAAGCAAACCTATGGAGTTAGGAAACTGAGGGGTAAGTGGGTAGTCCCGGGGGATGGGAGCAATGGGACTCTTAGGTAACCTCCAGCATTAGCACAGAAAGGAGAGAATTATGAAGCCAGGTTAGAAGTGTGAAGCCAACATCAGCTCATTTACTCTCAGGACAATTTGATAAGGTGGGAGCAATTGCTCTCCCATTTTGCAGATAAACAGACCAAGGCTGAAGGAGATCAAGGCCACAGAGCTGGACTGATGTGGTTGGGACTCACACATGGGTCATCTGAGGTCCTTTCCAGCTCTTTCTACTCTTAATCACTTTTCCACTCGGGAGACTGGAAACAGATTAGGGAGAGCCTTGAATGTCAAGCCAAGGAGACTAAAATTTATGCAACAGGCAATGGGGTGCCTTGAAAGGTTTACTGAGGAAGGCTGCCGCTGACCATTTTAGGAGGCATCACCACTTCACCTCGAGCTGCTGCCCCGGCAGTCGGGCCCCTTCCTTTCCCTTGCCAAGCAGAGGGTGGAATTGGGTGATTTGGAATGTGGAGCGAAGGCGGTCATTTGGCAACAGCAGGAGACATATTTTCTTGCAGCCTCTCAGCACTTGTCATGTGATGCCCTGGGCAAAATCAAGCTGCCCTGGGAACAGCCCAGGGCGTCCCAACAGATGAGCTTGTATGAATTCAGCCAGGGCAGGGAAGCAGCTGGCAGAATGAGCTCACAGCTTCAGCAGGAGCTGTGAAATCTTGCCTACACTGAACAGGCTGATAGAGGCCTGGAGACTCGGGGTGACCTTCAGAGCTGGGAAGGACATCAGTCCAGTGTCCCCAAGATGAGAAAACTAAGGCCCAGACTGATGACGTGACTTGCCCAGCATATCGTGTTCCCACAGTTATCGACGATCCAGGCCACTCTCACCCACTGCCCTAAGAAGGTGAGGCACAGGGAAGTGCTTGGTACACAGTAGGCACCCAATACAGGAATGGATGCATAGTGGGGCCTGTGGTGCTCACATATAACAACTCAATGCCATGGAGTAGGGGGAAACAAACGACGTAAGAAATTTGTCCTACAGCTGTTATCAAACACACTGCTTCTTTCTACAGATTTTCCTGCTCCACTGTGCAGAGACCTGCTCTCTGCGGGATGCTGGAGCCCCATTTGGCTCTGAAATGGGATTTGAGTTTAAGGGAACAGCCAGAACAGATGGTGACCCTGAAGCCATATTTTGAAACAGGCTGACTCTTGTTTAATCTAGATGAAAGTACAGCTTGATGGCATCCAAATGTTAGCTGGAGGAAGAGCCTGTGCACCTCCAGAGTAATGGCAGAGGGAACCAGACCCTCCAAGGTGCGTACCAGGAGATGCCTCTAATTGGAGGCCTGAAACTGAGGGTGACCTCGGGGGCACCTGAGGAGGATGAGCCTCGAGCCTCGCCCAGCAGATGCAGGGGAAGGACGTGTAATTCTATGCCAGAGAGACCTGCACGCAAGGCCTCATCCACTTACTATCCTTGTGCCAGTTCCTTAACTCCTCTGAGCCTTAGTTTCGTTATCTGGACAGAGAGATGACAATACCCAGCTCTCAGGGTGGTGGTACAGGGTAATGTCAGGTGCTGAGCACATCTTATTTATCTGTCCGTTTATTCATTCATTAATTTACAAATATTCTCAAGCACCAGCCACCAGGTGCCTGGCACTGCTACTGTGGGAGATTCACGGGTGAACAGGACAGATGTGTCCCCTGCCCTCATGGCGTGTATGCTCTAGCACTGTGTTCCTGGATGGGCAGAAAAACCACCTGAGGGCTTTAGAAGACTGACTCTCGGCTCCATATCAATCAGGACCTCTGGGGGGAAGGCCTAGGCCTCCACATGTTTTAAAAGCTCCCCAGTGACGCTGTTGTACACAGGGTGCGGTTCATGGTTTCGGGGAGAGCTCTCACCCACCAAGGGCTTGTCTTCTCGGGCTCTACTCTGAGTGCCTCACACAGCCTGGGAGGTGGGACCTCCACTACCCCCTGTCCAGATAGGGAACCAACCCTCCTTCTGAGCAATCTGCCCAGGTCGCACAGCTGATAAATGGAAGAATTGGGATTTGAAGTCCAGCTGATGTTCCCAAAGCTCAGCTCTAACCATATGCTGCCAGGCACAGAAGAGACCCTCAGTGTAAGTGAATTCCTGTCCCCCGTCTTTCCTCCCACATCCCTGAGGATGGGACAGACGGACAACATGTCTACACTCAAGCAGCAGCAAAACTTGGGAATTTGAGGGTGGTGTGATGCCACCCACCTGGACATCAGAAAACCCAGTTCTAAATCCAGTTCTTCTATATTCTGGCTGTGTGACTCTCATCATGTCCCTTGTTCTCTCTGAGCCTCCATCTTCCCCTCTGTAATTTAGGAGAGCCAGAATAGAGGATCCTGAAAGTCCAACATTTTCTGGGTTCTCAAGGTCCCCGGTGGGTTTTGATGCGAGCAAGGTATTTGGGGGACCCACGGACCCTAAGAAGGGAGCTTAGGAGCCCTAGCTACCCAAGGTGCATGAATGGTGAACTGTGCTTCTCCCACAAGGAGCATGGACCACACAGGGTAGGAGGCTGCCTCCAAAGAGATTCTTAGAAACCTTGAACTTGAGTGGGACTGGCCAGTCTCCCGCATGCATATGCATGAACAGCATTTTTCACATTCCACCCAACCTTCCCATGCTCATGCACCCACACACTTATTCCTGGAAAGGTAAATGCAGATTGAGGAGGGAAGTTTCTTACAGCCACCAACACACACACATCTATTCATTCAACTAGCATTTATTCAGCACATGCTGTATGGCACCACTGTTCTAGGTGCTGGGGATCTAGCAGTGACAGACAAGTTCCTTTCCTTGTGGACCTGAAAGTTCTAGTACAAGAGCTCTGGTGAACAGTGACCTCCATCTTGTCAACAGCAAAACAACAAACATGTCAGTAGCCCCGTCCGCACACAAGTGTGTTAGGTAACTATTGATGGAGGAAACGTTTATACAAGAACGGGTTCTTGTACCCGCTACCATAATTCCAAGCCTCCCCCACGAACTGGGGACCTCAAATCTATATATAACATCGTCTCCACTAAAGCATCACCATTAGAGAGAGGGGACCCTATACCTGAGGGCCTGGGTCTGGCCAGAGCCCCCCAGAGCTTGGAAATTTAATTAAAGCCTCCTGCCCTATCTTTAAAAGCACTTAAGTTTTGCACTCCGTAATAATTGTGGGCTGTTTAACATAAAAATATTCTAAATTATTTTCCAGTTGCTACTGGACTCCCTGAGTAAAATGGATGCAGGAAATAAACAACGTGGCTTTGCACACCGCTGTCACACAGCCAAGCACCACGAGCACACCCAGTTTGAGAAGCAGGTCTCTAAAGGAGTGGCCTGGACAGGAGTGGGTAATGAATCACCCATCTCCCACCATCTCTAAAGGAATTGCTTCCCATGTGAAAACATCTAAGAACTTCCCACCCAAGTTATTCCCCCGCAAGACCTCTCTGTTCCGTGGCAAGAGAATTCTGCATGTGCTTGTGGATACACATTCTGAATACAGAGATCCAGAGAGAGAAATCAGAAGAGATAATATAAGATCTGGATGAGCCTCAGAGCTGGTCCAACCCCTTCATTTCACAGACAGGAAGAAGCTTTTCAAAGCCAAGACTAACTGGAGACTAACTGCAGAGGGCAATTCTTAGAATCCTTTTCTCGTATGACCTTTACAACCTTTCAGCCAGGCAGCTGTGATGGCCTGGGAGGCTCTGGGTGGCCAAGGTAAGACCAGAGACTCTGTTCCAGGCTCTCACTCAGCCCTGCTTCCCTATCATTCTACTGCAAGTCTCTCATACACACTTCTCTTGGGCAACACAGAGGTGGAGACCCTGTGCCCCTCCCTGAAGCCATAAACTCTCGGGTAAGTAGAGGCAAGAGCAGGGCAGGAAAGAGCACCCAGAGGCTCTCAGCCCATGGACCCTGGGCTATGAGCACTGGGCAGGACCCAAGGGGCAGTGGAAGCCCAGATGCTCACCCAGGGCCAGGCTCGGGAAAGCAGCTACTGGACAGAGGTTCTGCTTTCATGCTGGAGACCCCCCCACTTCAGCCCCGTCCCATCCTGTCCTGTCCCATCCCAGCCTCCCCTCCTTTACCAGGCTCGGAGAATTGACTGCTCAGGCCACACCAGCGGCCGCTTCCATCCTATCCTCATCCTGTTGCCTCTATCTGGAACATTCCACTCCTCTTTTAACCCACCAGCCCCACCCCCTTTCCTGGCTAAATCTATTCACACCTCAGATCTCATCTTAAATGTCACAACTTGGGGAGACTTTCCTGACACCACAGTATTAGAGTGGCCAGCCATGTGCTTTCATAGCTCCCTGCACTTTTTTTTTTTTTTTGTGGTACACGGGCCTCTCACTGTTGTGGCCTCTCCCGTTGCACAGGAGAGCACAGGCTCCGGACGCGCAGGCTCAGCGGCCATGGCTCACGGGTCCAGCTGCTCCGAAGCATGTGGGATCTTCCCGTACCGGGGCACGAACCCATGCCCCCTGCATCGGCAGGCGGACTCTCAACCACTGCGCCACCAGGGAAGCCCCTCTCCCTGCACTTCTTCATAACACTTTTTACTGTTTATAGACATTTAGGGTTTTTTTCTACAACCCTTTATTTAGTGTCTATGTCCCCCATTAGATTCTAGGCTCCATGAGGAAGGGAACCACGCTTATCTTGTTCATCATTTTATAGCCAGCATGTACCACACTGACTTGCACACAGTAAGCAGTTAATAAATATTTATTAAATAAAAGTGAGTGAACAAATGAGTGAATGAAAAACCTACCAGGCTATGACAGGCAGGATGACCATTTATACCTAGAAATTTTGGCATTAATTCTATCCAACTCACCCACCCATACTTGCAAAGTCCTTGCTTATCTCCCTGCACTGGCAGGTCAATGATTCTGAGCCCTGAAAATGAATGGCACTGCCCCGGCTCTCCCCATCCTTAGGTAGATGGGCTTGCAAGCGACTCTGATGGAAGAAACCAGGTACAAGCAATGCTGAGGGAGGCCATAGGAGGGTTTAGGAACCATGTCAGTTAGCACTGAGGTTGAACCTCGTCACCATGGCCATTACCCTTCGTTGAGGGATCATGGTGTGCCAGGCACTGTGCTAAGAGCTTTGGGGACATGACTCCATGTAGTCATCCAAAGAACTCTGAGATAAGTACTATTATCATCTCCTCTCTACAGATAAGGAAACTGAGGCTAGAAGAGGACTAGTAAATTGTCCAAGGTCACCAAACCAGCCCTGCCTGACCCCTAGCTCCAGCACTTGACCACCACGCTACAAGGCGTGCCCCTCACTTCTGTTTCACTCCCGTCAGCCAGGGGCCGGGGTAAGGTGTAGATTCTGATGCAGCAGGTCTGGGGCTGGACCGGGGAACGCTGCATTTCTAACAAGCTCCCCAGTGGTGCTGATGCTGCTGGCACAGGGACCATACTTTGAATACCAAGTCTATAAAGGAGAAAGAGGATTTCAACGGGGCAGGGAGAGTATTCCAGACTGTGGGGCAGCACTAGCAAAGGTAGGAGGAGGGAACATACTTGTAAATGCAGAGACAAGTGGAATTCAGCGTGGTTGGAAGCCAGGGCACCGTAGCTGGAGCCAGGGCACCGGGAGTGCTGGGAGGGGAGAAGATGCCTTGAGCTCCAGCCGGAGGACACTGGAATTTAAGGTGCTGTAAGGGAAAACAGGGAAGGGTTTTAAGGGCGTGTGACATAATGGGACCTGCTACTCGGGTTGCTGTGAGAAGATGCAACAGAGGACAGAGAGATGGGAGGACCTATTGGCCAGGACAGGGAGCTGCTGTGAGAGTCCCTTAGTGAGCACGACACAGGCCTGAACCCAGTGGGGCAAAGGGATGAAAGGAAGAGATTGGATGCAACAGACCTTGCAGGAGCAGAATCAGTTTCTTCGAAACAATGCTACAACACTCTTTCCAGGGGCTAAAAATTTCTCAACCAATCCATGCACTGCAGCGACTGTGCGGAGATGACAAAGCTGATGGCAGATATAAATTTAGGTGCACACAATTCCAATAAAGTCTCAAACAAAACAATTCTTAGAAACGGGGCCCACCAACCAGTTCTTCCAATCGGCCGTACAGTCTCTGTGGTGACCCAACCTCTTCCTTTCTTTGCAGATTAAGTCTCTGAGTCCAAGATCAGAAGTGACTTGGTCAAGCTTCCCATGGAGGGTCCAGACCCCAGGAATCCTACCACTAGCTTAGTGCTGTGCACCTGAGAGCACTTCCTTCAGCAGAGAAAATGAGGACATTCAGCCGTAGTTTGATAGCAGCCCACACTTGCAAATATTAAACAAGAAAAACCATTCCACTTCTTCAACTGGAAGCTCATATTCTAATAAAAGGGGAGGAGGAGACGCTGAAATGAAGCCATCTACTCTAGACAGTTAAGCCTGAAATAAAATTAGAAAATGTGTCACGTGGAAAAACTCTGCAGTGAGAAATGCTTTCTTTTTTCCCTCCCTTTTTCTTTCTGTGGGAGAGTGAGCAATTTGGCATTTTAACTAGACAGGGAAGGAGAGCAGCTGTGGTCTCCACTTTGTACCAAATACACAGAGCCACTGGGCATAGTTCTGTATCCTGACCCATGGAACAGGATGTCAGTGAAGGATGGGAACTGGACTGAGCGCTGCTGAGTTGAATCACCTCCCCCAACTGCCGCAAAGTTTGGGTGAAGTGAATTCAGATATCCTAGAATGTTCCCGCTAACAGTGCTTTTAGGATTCACCTGGTCCAACCCCTTCATTTCCCAGATAAGGAAACTGAGGCCCAAAGGCAGCCAGTGATTTGCCCAAGACAGAAGAGCAGCGGAACAGCAAAGTAGAGCCTCTCCAGGGCCTCCAGGGTACTGGGGCCCCACCATGGCTGGTGGTGACCTGAATGAATATAGCAGGCTTCCACTGGGTTATTCGTTTAACAAGCATTGACTGAGTACCTGCCAGAGCCAGACATGGGGTTAGGTGCTGGGGGTGCAGGGAGAATAATCTTAGCTTGGACTCGCAGGGTGCCCCACCCCTGACATTCCAGCCACCCTGGGGGCTGTGAGCTCTGAGATCAGGCTAAGAGGAAGGATATTCTTGGAGATGAGGCCAAAACAGCACTCTGGTAGGACTTCAGAGGGTCTCAAATGCCATGCTAAGGAGTGTTAAAATCATTTCCTATGGCTGCGTAATAAATTATTGCAAATTAAGTACTTAAAGCAACACAAATGTATTACCTTACTGTTCTGTAGGTCAGAAGTCCAACACAGACCTTGGATAAAAATTAAGCAGATCATGCTCCTTTCTGGAAGCTTTGAGGAAAAATTCTTTTTTTTTTTCTTTTTCTTTTTCTTTTTCCAGGTTCTAGAGGCTGCACGTATTCCTTGGCTGTGGCCCCTTCCTCCATCTTTAACACCAGCAAAGACTGGTCGAGTCCTTCTCACTTCACCTCTCTCTTCCACTTTGAAGGACGCTTGTGATTACACTGAGCCCACCTGGGTAACCCAGGAGCCACTCCCTTTTTGAAGGTTAGATGATTATCAATACTAATTCCATCTGCAACCCTAATTCCCCATTTGTCTGGTAACTTAACATATTCACAAACTCTGGGGATTAGGATGTGGACACAGTTGGAGGGCCAGTACTCTGCCTACCACAGTTGGTTAGCATAGGAAGATGACAAAAGGTTCTAAGGCAGGGAGTGATATAATAAGAGCTGGTTTTACACTGCTGCTCAAACTTTAATGTGCATGTGAATCACCAGAGAGCTTGTTAACAGGCAGATTCTGATAAATTGGGTCTGTGAGTGGGACTGGAGATTCTGCAGTTCTACTAAGTTCCCAGGTGATACTGATATTGCTGGTTGGTGGACCACACCTGAGTGGCAAGAAGCTAGAAGACTCCTGTGGCTGCAATATAGGGGGTGGGTGGAGAGAATGGAGGCCAGGAGACAGACCTGTTTTCTGAAAACAAAGACAGAACAAGCCAGGCACTAAGACTGTGCAGCTGGAAGGGGAGAAGCAGCTGGCTCACCTAACTTCAGATGGTTCTTTGTGTGACGCTGTTGAAACTGCATGAATTTAGGTGTAGTTTGTCATCAGCTTTTGGACTCTCTGTTCTACAGGACGCAATGGTTATAACTTTCCAGCAATGGAAAGGCATACCTTCACTTTTCTTTCATGAAATGTGTTCCATCCCTGACGTATCTGTTACACCCAGCCCCTGCTCCCACCTGCTTTGGCCCCTCCACCATTAGCACCATCGTCATCATCATCACCAATCATCACAGTGAATGGCTGGGGGTGGTCTTCCAGCAGAGCTGGAGGCTCACACAGACTCTGCTATGGTCCAGGGTTCCTAATGCTAGGTTTTCACTAAGGTCTCCACAGTCCCAGGCTTTGAATATTCATTCCTGAATGTATTCAAACACTCATGTGTCCATTTGGTGCCACATCAGATGCTGAGGAAACACGGATAAATAACATAGGGTTTCTGCCCTCAAGGAACTCACAGAGATGTGGGAGCAGGAAGGAAAGAGGTACAGAACTGGTCAACAATTACAGGCCCCATGCTTCCCTTATTACTCCTCATAGTAGGAATTATTGTCCCAATTTACAGATAAGGAAAACATGGATAAGAGAAGTCACTGGCCCCGGGTCACTCAACAGAGCTGAGATCTGAACCCAGGACGTGGGTTCTGGGGTCCAGTGGCAGCTCTGCCTCTCACCTGTGTTGCGACCACGGACAGGACCTTCCCTTTCTGGGACTCAGGATTGTCACTTTTGAAAGGAAGCCACTGGACTGCATTGCTTGTTCTCAACCCTGGCTGCACTTTAGAATCACACCAAGAGTTTTTGAAACCTGCCCAAGACTGGACCCCAGGCATATTAAGAATCCTGGATGCGGGGAGGACTGGGCTTCAGATTCCTCTTGAATCCCCGAGGTGATTCTAAGGTGCAGCCAGGGTTGAGAACCACCAAGGTCCTTGTGACCTGAGCTCTTGCATTCTAATTTCCTGAAAAAGCCTATTCTCCTCTAGCCCTACCACAAGGCTCGTGCCAAATGGATGAATGAATGGTAGGGGCGAGGGAGGAATCCCCAACTGCATTTAACTAAGGGCAATTTGGAGCAGTAATGCTGGCACTGTCCCTTGCGCTGTTGTCATTTTCTCCTTTCAGTTAGAAAAATAGCAACAGTGGACAAAGGTGCGGTACGTTAGGTAGGTATTCTCTTATGCTGTTGCAGGGAGTATAAATTACTATGCCTTTCCAAAAAAAATGCAAAAAAAAAGGGCAAGCACTAGACCCAACAGTTTCTTTTAGGAATTTGTGCTAGGAAATAGTCACAGGAATGGTCAAGTACAGAGCTACAAGAATAGGGTCATCACAATAGTGTTTATGGACGTAAACAATTGGAAACAGCCTAAAGGCCTAAAAGAGGCCTAGTTTAATTATGGGACATCCACATAATGAAATACTATTTCGATTACAAAGGATTTAGGGAAGAATATTCAATGTTCCAGAGGAAGTATCTAGATAATTGTTAAGGAAAAAAATGCCAAGCAACAAAATACAGTGTACAGAATGATCTATTCGCATTATAACATATGTGCATATTTAGGCACAGAAGATAAACTTGAAAAACAGTCCACCAAATGTTAGCAGGATTTATCTCTGAGTCATGTGAAAATATGCGACTTTTTTAAACTCCTTTTTTTTTCAACCTAGATTTTTACAATGACTATTATTTTTATTATCAAAATATTTTAATGTTATTGAAAAATATAAATCTCTTCTTTCAAAGCTTGCTTACCTCCCTCTGCCTCCTCCACCTTCTGGTGGAAATGGACATCCCTACTTTAGTGTTGAAGAGGCTTGCTTGCACCCTCATTAGGACACTTAGGACAAGGTCCACAGCATTCAAGCCAGCTGCTGCACACTGGTCCCTACTACTAGATTGTGAGTCCTTCCAGGATGGGCACTGGGTCCAGTGGGGCTCTTTAGTCACTCTGCCACCTATCCCAGTGGGCCTCAGAGAGGGCAGGCAGCCAGGAGATATGGGAGGAAGACAGAAATCTATAGTAGTAGCCAAAACACAGAACAGGGCAGACAGTTTTGAGGACTTCAGCAGACGTTTGCTTTGGGAGGAGACTAGTTGCAAAGACCTCTTGGTGGTGGAGGGGGCTTTTAATCTGGGCCTCATTTGAGTCCCTCAGTGATAGGAGGGGTGACTCCCAGACAGACCTAAGGTAGGGCTGCTCTCTGCAAGCCAGACTCTAGCCAAGCTCCCCAAACCAAAAAAGGGGCTGCCCTAACACCTGAAGTCAAGGGTCCTGCTCACTTAAGAGAGATATGAGGGCCCTCAGAACTGTTTTCTGCCCTGTCCAGTTCTTCAAGTCATCCATGGCATGCAACAAGTGTGAAATGAATTGGACTGGATAAAGTTGGGTTGGGATGGATTACACTGGATTAGGTTGGGTTGGGTTGGGTTGGGTTGAGTTGATTCTGATTGGAGATAAGGGGTGGGTTGCACTCAATAGGTGACCTAGGCCTCATTCTTGCCTCATTAGATCTTGCCCAGGAAGAGGTCTGGGGTTTCTCCAGGTTCTGCTCTAACCCTAGACTTTTTTCTCTTGAATTGGGGTAGTGGAGGAAGGTGGTCAGTCAGCAAACTGGGCCTCTCCAACACCTCTGACCCATCTCAGCTCCCTGGGCTCTGTGTCGACAGCAATAGCTCAGGCCCCACAGCCGCTCCTCCGACTTTGAAGCCTTAGTTGCTCATCTGTTCTCCTTACTGCATATTAATGTCTTAAATTGAATCTTATTGTTAAGATTGCCTTGCTTTTTATAACCCTCACCTGCCCACCACCACTATGACACTCTCAGTATCCAATCATATCATGAGAAAATTATGTGATAAATCAGTCTATGCTAAGGAATTCATAGCTTAATGGAGGAAGCAGGGGTAACTTCCCTTACCAGATTTTAAAACACGTCACAAAGCAACAATTATCAAGACCATGTGGGATTTTTAAAAAACAACACATACGCACAAGAAAGCAACCAATAGTATGTATAAAGATTCCACAAAAAAAAATTTATTATTAAAAGAATAATTTTATATGATAACCAGAAGCAATACTAGGATGGAGGAATAGTTTACATTTTAATTAGTATTTCAGGGAATCCTAGGTACCACTTTGGAAGAGAACTGACCTCAGAATACACTCTATGGAATCTATTTAATCAATGGTTCATTTTAAATGGATCAAGTTGTAGACACTCAAAGAAAACTCGAAAATAAGCTCATATATTTAGCTAGCACAAAAAGATAAACATGCAGCTTTTGACAAAATAGAGGCTTTCAGGAATAAGATGAGTGGGATAAGCTAGAAAATAAATTGTTTACACAAATAGATGTAATGAAAAAAAAAGATAAAGAGCAAAGTAACATTAGTGTAAATTCCAGCCTAACCAGTTATTAAAGTCATTAAAGAAAAGAAAACTAAAAGCCCAATAACGTGCCCTGATTACTCAGCCATGGCCACTCCACAGCTGGCAGAGCCATGGAAGACTCAGGATGACTTAGACACTGCAGAGGACATGATAAATCGGTACATTCTCTCTAGACCACAGTCTGGACCTGCCCATTCATTCCCTCTTTGATTCATTGAAAGAGTTTGGGGAGTGTCCACTCTGTGCCAGGCCCTCTAGGTTCTGGGGTTCAGAGTCGGGCAAGGCCCAGTCCCCACCTCACAGAACTTCCTGTGTAGCGGTGGGGGCAGACAAGTAATGCATGATCATGGTCCAGTCTGGGAAGCCCTGTGACTGAGAGATGGTGATATACAGTGTTAGCCCAGAGGAGAGACACTCAACATGTCTGGTAGAATAGAAGGACTTCCCAGAGAGGAATCTTAAAGGATGAATGAGGGGTTGCCAGGTGAAAAAGGGGAAAGGCATTCTCAAGAAGGGACTGGCCCACGCAAAGACACAGAGGTGGGACAGTGAATATCTCATCCAGAAACCTGCCAGCTGGTGTGAGCCCAAGTCAAGAGGGACATCATGTGAGTAGAGAACAGGAGGTAGGCAGAGGCCAGACCACAAGGGGTACTTGGGGGCAAGGAGCATGACTCCATCCTAGGTACGTGGAGAACCCAGAGAGAGCAATTAAACTAAGGAGTGGCATGATTCAATTTGTATCTCAGAAAGATCCATCTAAATAGATAATAAGAACTATCCAACTAGTTCTGTTATTTGATGGGCAAATCTGTTTGAGGGGATCTAGTCAAAGGAAATAATCCCAAAAGAAAACAAAGGCCATTTGTCTGAAGATGTTCCCAGCAGCACTATTTATCATAATGACAAAATGGCCAAGCTCCACGTGGCCAATTCTGGATGAATGAGTGATGATTCACACCCTCAAGGTGCTCTCATAGGAAGGAGAGAGAAATAAACATACTGTCAGTACAGGGGGGACAGTGGCTGGTGCCTGGAGAGACAGGTGAAGGGCTGTGGCGGTTTAGTGATGAGAAAGCTTAGCTGGGGAGATCCAGGGAAGGCGCCCTGGAAGAGGTGCCGTTTAAGCTGGGAGGTAGAATTAGGCCCTAAAGAGAAACAAGGCGAGGGAGTGTATTTTAGACAAGGAGATTCATCACACCTTGTGCAAAGTCAAGGAGACTGCAAAATCCCAAATATACATGGGGAGCTGTGTGTGGTTCAGTGTGCCAGGGGTTTTCAGCCTTAACTCTGCTGTAAAACATATAATGGCAGGACATTATGCCACCACAGGCATTCCTAACTTTAGAGAAAACCAGAAATTTAGCCAGTAATTAAAACACTACAATCATTCATATTCATCACAACTTCTAATGGTATGTGAGCAACATGAGCTCATTACAGGCTGGGGCACAGTTAAGGTGGGAGGCCAGTGATGTAAAATCTTAGGTGTGACTCTTTTTTTTTTTTTTTTCAGTATGCGGGCCTCTCACTGTTGTGGCCTCTCCTGTTGCAGAGCACAGGCTCCGGACGCGCAGGCTCAGCGGCCAGGGCTCACGGACCCAGCCGCTCCGCGGCATGTGGGATCTTCCCGGACCGGGGCACGAACCCGTGTCCCCTGCATCGGCAGGTGGACTCTCAACCACTGCGCCACCAGGGAAGCCCTTAGGTGTGACTCTTACCCCCTTCTCTCTCACTCAGGAAAGCACATCAGCTGGCCACCAGCAAGAATGAGATGATTAGAGGGTAAACCTGAACGTGCCCTGACTGGTATTCAGAGTTTCCCCCAAATGGCCAAGAAGCACATGAAGAGATGCTCAACATCATTGGTTATTCAGGAAATACAAATCAAAACCACAGTGAGGGCTCTCACTGTGAAAGGCCCGTGTACTGCAAAAAAAAAAAAAAAAAAAAAAAAAAAAAAACCACAGTGAGATACCACTTCATACCCACTAAGATGGCTGTAATCTGAAAAGTAGAAAATAACAAGTGTTGCCAAGGACATGAAAAAATTGGAACCCTTGTACACTGCTGGTGGGAATGTGAAATGGTTCAGCC
Source organism: Mesoplodon bidens (assembly GCF_964165515.1). Classification (NCBI taxonomy): domain Eukaryota; kingdom Metazoa; phylum Chordata; class Mammalia; order Artiodactyla; family Ziphiidae; genus Mesoplodon; species Mesoplodon bidens. Next base: position 25,567,099 of record NC_138162.1, on the reverse strand, counting down.
ACTGTGGAGAATAGTTTAGGAGCTCCCCACAATTTAAGCATGGAATTATGATATAATCCCGCAATTCCACTGCTAGGTATACAACTGAAATAATTGAAAACAAGTACTCAAATCCATGTACCCAAATGTCATAAAAGCACTAATCATAATAGCCCAAAGGAGGAAACAGCCCAAAAGTCTCCATCAATGGAAGAATGGATAAATAAATTGCGGTAAACAATGGACTATTATTTGGCCATAAAAAAGTGAAGTCCTAATACATGCTCCAACATGGATGAACCTCAAAAACATTATGCTAAGTGAAAGAAATCAGATGCAAAAGGTCATATATTGTATGATTCCATTTATATGAAATATCCAAGACAGGCAAATCCATAGAGACAGAAAGCAGTTTCGTGGTTGCCATGGGCTGGTGGAGTGGGGATGGGGGGAATGGGGAGGGACTGCTTGATGGGAATGAGGTTTTCTTTGGAGTGATGAAAAGGTTTTGGAACTAGAGATGATGGCTGCACAACATTGAAAATGTACTAAATGCCACTGAATTGTCATTATGAAAATGGCTAGTTTTATGTTACATGAATTTCACCTCGATTTAAAAAAGTAAATCAAGATATCCAAATGCCCAATACATATACGAAAAGGTAATCGACTTAATAATCAGGAAAACATACATTAAGACAACAGTAAGATTCTAACGTGCGCCCATTAGAACTGCTGGAGTTAAGCCCACTGACAACACCAAGTGCTGGTGAGGAGGCGAAGAAACAGAGGCTCTCCTACCAGCTTGACGGCCGTGAGCCCTGGCACAACCATAGTGGAAGCCGTGCTGCTATTGTTCATTTTGGAGGACCTGCCTACCCTGTCAGCCAGCACCGCAATTCCACGTGTACAACCAACGGAAATGTGTGCACATGTGCACAAAGAGACGTGGACAAACAGCATGTCAGAGACACGCTACAATATTAGCCCCAAATGGAAACCACCCAAATGTCATTGGGAAAAAATGGATAAATAATGGACAGTAAATTAATACAGTGGGATACTGTACAGAAAGCAAGATGAATTAATACAGTGAAATGCAACAGCATAAATGAATCTCAAAACTTAATATTCAGGGAAAGAAGCCAGACACCAAAGGAGACACCCCACATGTATAAAGCTCAAAAAAAAAAAAGAAAAACTGAACTTCAGAATTTGGGGATCCATGCTTAGGTACTAACGTTATTTTCTAAAAGGAAGGAAGGAATCACCATAAAAGTCAAGGGGATGGTTACCTCTGAGGGGAGGGAGGGAATAATCACAGCCAAGGGGCACAGGAGAGCTTCTGGGGGCTATTCCATTTCTTGACCCACTTACATGAAAGTTTGCTTTGTGAGAAATCATGGGACTGTATTTTTGTGTGCACTTTTTTGAACAGATGTTATATTTCACAATAAAACAGTTTAAAGAAAAGTAGATCATTTGCACATATTAACATTTTGTAATCAGGAGCAAATTAGTTATGACACCACTGCCCCTGTCTCACAACAACTTCCTTATCTTCTAAAAGAGCAGGCATTCCAGTGACACTGTAACTTTACCAGCTCAGCCCTCACCCACTAGGGGCACAAGGATTGATGCGAGGGACAAGGGGCCAACTGACAAGGGTGTCTTTAAACAGGGTGAGCCAGAAAACCCTCAGGAGCTGAGAAGCCTGGGGTCTCTGGACCACGTTTCCTCATCTGAAGCACAGTCCCAGTACCCAGCTCCTGGAGTGATTGTGATGATTGGGTGAATGAAGGATGAACATATCACACATATGAAGTGGTTTACAAGTGTCAGCCTTATTAAACTTCATGCCAGATTTAGTTTGCAGGAGGATATTTCAGGTCTAGGAAGACTCTCCCCTCGAGGGACACTGAATATCCATCAATCACCCATCAGTAATGGGTATTCCTAACTTTAGAGAAAACCAAAAATCTATCCAGTAATTAGAACACTACAATCATTCATTCTTCTCCTGAGGGTTTCCTGGCACTCCCTTTTTACATTAAGGATAGGCACAGGACTTCCTCTGTGTTAGAAAAACAGCCCTGACCTGGCATCCAGAGAGCCAGCCTGCAAACGCAGGAGGAGAAAGAAACACCAAATTTTCTTTCCCCAGACCTTCTTCATTTTGGGGGTGGGGTTGCAGCAGAGTTCACAAAGACCACAGAACCTGAAGCTGCCCTCTGCCGCTGAGTTGGCAGTACCTTATATTACATGCAAAACTGCAACGTTCTGACACGGGCCATGGTGCTGAGAAGCCAAAACTGTGCTCCAGCTGCCCTTTGGTCTGCAAGAAATGCCAGGCTGGATGCTCTGGCAGGAAAAGTTGTCATTGGGTTTGAGTCTTGCTCCCAAGGAGGCAAGGATCTGGACTGTCCCAGGCTTCCTTCAGCACACAAAGAGTTAACCATGGCCACCCAACAGTCCTCAGTTTCCTTCACAGAGACAGAGGTTGTGTCCATTCCCCCCCGCACCCCAGACCCTGTCTCCCAGCACACTTATTCTATGGAGACTGTGTACTAATCTCCTCAATCCAAAAGCAGTCCGAGGCTACTATTTGGAGAGTGGTAGCTCTCCTGCAAAACTGCATGGAGAAAGGGCTGAGCAGGGAAGGACCAGAGTCTAGAGACCTTGGCGCCCAAGCCCTGCCTTTTGCACAGGCCAGTTCCTAAGCCTCTCTCACCCTGAGTGTCCTCTTCTGTAAAAATGCCTGCATTGCTTTCCAACACAGCTATTGCAAGGATCAACCTGTAGTTTCGATCACTTATTTTGTACCCAGTATGTGCCATGGTGTGGAAAGCATATTATTTCTAATATCTCTTTTAATCTTCACAGCATTCCTAGGAGGAAAGGTCATCTAAGTATTCCCCTTTTTCAGATGGGGAAACTGAGGCAAAGAGTGGTGAAATTCATTGTATAATGGCACCTAACACAGCCACAATTCAAGCCCAGGAAGCCTGAACACACTTTAACTCAAAACTGTTTTAACTCAGACTCCACTAGTCATACAACCGCCTCTGGGTCCTGGTGGGGAAAGTGAGGCCTGGGAACAGAAGGTACCAGATCCCCTGGTCCCCAGTCCATAGCTCTTCCCATCACACATGGAGCTACTGCCCACGATGGATGGGACTCTCCAGATAACTCAGGGCTAAGTTAGGCATCAGGGCAATTCAGTACCGTTATTTCTTGCGCGGCAAAGCGCCAGGTGTCTCAGCTGGCGGTCGTGCTTCCGCACCTGTGTACAGAGAGGGCACCAGCTCTGCCCTTACAATGAATCAGCCAGCACGCGCGACCTGAGCGCGGGCCCTGGGTGAGCTGGAGCTAACTGTCCCCGCGGAGCCGCTGGCGCTGTCACTGGGCTTCCAAAGTCCCCCTCTGCAAGATTGGAAGGGCCGCGCCTAGCTGAGACACCTCGGGTGCCCGGACAGCGCTCCACCCGCTCCGGCCGCTCAGAGACTCCCATTCGCCCCTCGAACCCCCGGCAGCGCCCGGGGAAGCCGTGGCAGAACCACCCGTGCGCACCGAGAGGCGAGGACTCCCTTTTATGTCCAGGAATGAGGCGCGGACCGCAGCCGCGCCCGCAGCCAAAACCAACTTCCCCCGGGTGCGGAGGTAGCCGGTGCCACCCTCGGGCCGGGCCGCTTACCTGTCGCGGAGCGGGTCCGGGTGACAGCGGGGAGAAGCGCGGAGATGGAAAGCAGCCACAGCAGGCGCCAACACTGCGTGTCCCTCCTGCGAGAAGTGGCGGAGGGAGAGAAGGTGAGGCGGCCGGGAGGGGCCGGGGGGAGCCGGGGCGCGGGGCAGCGAGTCCTACCTTTGCGCCATCCCGCAGTTCCGCGAGCCCCTGAGGGAACCGGGCCGCCGAGCTCCACGGACGGCGACGGGCTCTGCGCGCGGGCCGCTCGCCCTTCCTGCCGGGAACAAAGGCGGCGCTGGGCAGGGGCAGCGGCAGCGGCAGCGGCGGGCAGGATCCGGCCCGCGCCCTGAGTCACCCGCGCTCTGAAACCCGACTCTGCCGCGCCCTGCGGTCCCCCGTGCGCCGCGCCGTGCCCCACCTCGGGCAGTGCCGCAGCGGCGCACTCACGTCCCGTGGCTCCTGGCTGCGCTGACCGCCTCCCCACGCCCCTTACCCCCTCGACAGATGCGCGCCCCCCAGCCGTGGCTTTCCACCCGGGCGGCCTTGTGTAACCGAGAAAAGCCCCGCGCCCGCGCTCTTGTGGGTCAGCGGGCAGCTCCCTCCGGCCCTCACGTCTGTCCCTGTCCGGGCTGCCCCGAAGACAAAGCACTCTCTTTACGGGCCAATGAAATCCTCTCACCAGCCCAGGAAGGCTGGAATCGCTCTGATTTCCCTAAATGACAACGAAGAAACTGAGGCTCAGAGAGACGCAGTGAATGTCCCAAGTTCACACAGCTGGACTGGGCTCCTGACTGCTGTGCCCCGCCCTGCGCGCCTGACACACAACCCCCTTGAATGCCCAGGAGTGGCCCCCTTGGGGCGGTATAAGTGATTCATGTAAATAAACGCAGCAAAGAGAACCCTAATAAAAATTTTAAATTTATCTACTATTGCAAGGTTTTCCTCTTTATACCTTGCCGGCACCACCATCCTCCACCACCAGAATGTAAGCTCCAGAAGGGCAAGAATTTATATTTGTTTTGTTCTCTGTCTAAAATAGTACCTGGCAGTAGGAGATGCCAATAAACAGGGAACGAAAGAAGGAACACAATTCTTGGGTGAGATACCGCTCCAGGCACTGTGATGACTGGGGACAGATGAACCAGTCTCAGCCTCCAGAAGCACACATGGGTAGTGTGCATGGTTGGGGTGGGGGGGGAGCAGAGGGCAGACTATTCCACCTCTACAGATCTTAGCACAGGGCCTGGCACTGGCTAAACCCTCAGATGGTGGCTTTTTATTATTATGATTACCACCAGGCCCAGTAGTGTAAGGTATCTGGGGGAGACGAGGCACCACTGAGATCAGCTGAGACCTGGAGAGTTCTGAAGCCAGGCAGGCCCAGGGGCCTCTCTTCCTGGTGCACCAAGTAGCCACAGTGGGCTGTGGCTCTGTGGTCAGTTCCTGGTTTTCCTTTCTAGATGGCAAGTCACCACCTGCCAAGTGAAAAGGTAATCTGAGTTAGCCCTGCAGAGATGGGATGGGGATGGACATCGTAGCTAACATTTATTGAGTGCTGATTGTGTCCTGGCCCTGTGCTAAATGCTTTACTCATAACAATCAATCCCCGCAACAGCCCTGGATAGGTGATACTTCAATGATCCTTATTTCATAGATGAGGAAGCTGAGGTTTAAAATGTGCCCAAGCTATTGCATGACAGGTACCAACACCCATGCTCTTCACCACTCCATCACACTACCTGTCTGTGAACAAGAGGATTACACCCATTTCCCCACCCTTGAAAGCAAAATTGCACTGGAGATATGGAGCACTCATGCATGAAGGGGTTAATGCCAGCATGGGCAGGGAGGGCTCCAAAGGGAGCTCTGGCCTGGGGTCAGGAGCCTGGATTCCAGTCCAGTTCTGGCCCTAGCTGCAGAGTGAAGTTGGGCAAATCCTTGTGTGACTTTTTATTTCTTCATCTATAAAATGGACCTAATGATCCTGCTGTGGGTGGGTGGCTGGAGTGTCAATGGAATCACTTGGATGCCACAGTGTTCTGTCCACTGTAAGGTGCTATACAGATGTGAGGGGTCAGCTCTGGGATTAACGCACACAGTCTTCAAAAAAGAAAGAAAAATCAGCATGGTCTGGAGAAGGCAGGAGAGGCTTCAGCCCGGTAGTGAATTTAACCCAGACTCTGGGGTCTATGGAGGGTTTGCAGGGGGCAGGGGGGTGCAAATAGGAGGGAGGGGGAAAGCAGCCAAAGCAGCTCTAGAGCTAGGATGGCCCCACATGAAGCTAACACAAAAGGCAAAGTGCATTCTAACAAAACGGTCAGGCTTCTTTCTTATTCTGTTCATATTCTCTGTGAATATGAATTCTTCTCCCACTTGCAGCCATGCTGCTCTGGACATACCTTATTTTATTATGAATTACTAACCATAAGGAATTCACCTTATTAGTTCTATATCTTTTATTGCTTATAAAGTACCACATCAACTGGGAATGTAATTGATTTTCTTAGAACTATAGGAGATATGTATATGTATAGCTGATTCACTTTGTTATACAGCAGAAACTAACACACGATTGTAAAGCAATTATACTCCAATAAAGATGTTTAAAAAATAAGAACTGGGGCTTCCCTGGTGGCGCAGTGGTTGAGAGTCTGCCTGCCGATGCAGGGGACACGGGTTCGTGCCCCGGTCTGGGAAGATCCCACATGCCGCGGAGCGGCTGGGCCCGTGAGCCATGGCCGCTGAGCCTGCGTGTCTGGAGCCTGTGTTCCACAACGGGAGAGGCCACAACAGTGAGAGGCCAGTGTACCGCAAAAAAAAAAAAAAAAAAAAATGCCATGATCAAAAAACCTGGTTCCCCTCAGTTATGCATGTTACCTGATGGACAAAAGGATAGCTGTATTTTGATTGGTGGGCTTGATTGTGGTCCAATTTATCAGTCCAAGATACATATGCATAAAGCAGCAGTTTCCTTGATTATTCTGACAGGGAAGTCGTACGTGCACATTTCATATTTTGTTGGTTCTGTGTAAGTATCTGATAATATCTAATTCACTAGAATCTAAAGATATAAGTCTCCAAAGCACATTTCTTTCCTACAAATGACTGGAAATGGATGCATGTTAATATTGTTAATTTTGTACCTATTTCACCTGGGAAGCCAGACCATGTTCTTAGGCAATCAGGGCTCTGATTTTTAAAGTTGGGCCTGGAGGTGGGAACTGTGAACTCAGACTGATGGAGGAGAGGGAGGGCATCCGGACTGGGAGCTGAAGGGGGACCAAATGGTCCCAGCTGCCGGTGTGGGAGGGATGGGGGCAGGATGCCAAGCAAGACGTTTTGCCTCCTGCCAGACTGTGTTTTGAGGGTTTAAGCGATTTCCTTCTATTCAATATGAAGTTGTAGAAATAGCCAAGAGGAAGCTTTGTGTCATATTGGAGCTGGTCTAAATTGTTTACCACGGCTTCAGTACAATCTGCGAGATCAGGACGTGTGGAGATGGGGGGGATCTATGTCCCAGCTCTTGAAGGACTCAACTAAATTAACGGGCTGTTCCATTTTCCTATAAATCACCCAAGTGTCCCAGTAAACTCAGTCTCCAAAAGCATTCTCCAGACTGTCTCAAGCAGCTGCAAGGGGCACAAAAATCAGTGAGAAGCATCCCAGGTTGTGGTAGGAAGAAGTTGCAGAGAACATAGCGCATGTCTTTCTGAACCTGTTTCCTCGAGACGTGGGGATAACACCTCCCCTGAGGAGCTGTGGTGAGAAAGTTCATAGGAGACACTCAAAGCTTGCCTCTTCACCTGGTTTCAGGAGCAGAAAAAGCAGAATAGACCTAACTAGCTGACTAGAAAAGAATTAACTGGAATATCCAGAGAAAAGCGCTGCCCTCTGGGTAAACAAGAGAAAACCATGACAGTGTAATCCCACAAGTGCTTTCCACGGAGGATGCTTTTGTTCTGATGAGCACCTTGATGTGTCTGGCTATGCCAAGGGAGACCACGGGCTGCTAAGAGCTGATTTGTTCTGCATGAGAGATGAATTTGAAAATCTGACAATCCTAGTGGGAAGAGGACAAGAAAAAAGGAGGAGGGAGGGTGTGTCAAACACCTCTTAGGTGCCACTGCCAGTGCCCGTCCCTGCCCTCTGCCTCCATCATTTATGTGCACCATAGGCAAGGTCATCCTGCTGCCAGCAACTGCTTCCCTTCACCTGAGCACTTTCTCTGGCTGCTGGAGCCTGCTCTGCCCACAGTATAGTGGACTGGAAGTGCTAGGGAATCAGTGCTGACCCCCCAGCTGCTCTCAACCAGTGGCTGACAGGATAAAAACCTGGGCTCCCTTTCCCATTTGGTGGGAACTTCTAGACACCCAGAGTCCCCGTCCCCATCACAGCCCCTTGCCCCTTACCCACACTGAGCACCTCTCCCTTCCTGCCCAGGGCCTCCCTGTGGATGCTGACCTCTGACACACTGCCTAATCCACTCAGCCCAAGCAACCTGGAAGTGCAGGAGAAATAACACCCCACAAAGCAAATATTTAGCCAATGGAAGCCAGTAAATACATTTCTCTCCCTTCCTCAACCAGATGGACCGTCCTGAGAAAGTCATTTTTAAGCCACCTGAGAGATGCTCTCACAAGACTGAGTGATCAATCATCTAATGCCTCTCATTGGCTCTTCCTCCTTCCCTGCCTCACTTCCCTTTTCTTCACTTCTGCTCCCTAGGATTTCACTCCCTAATACCAAAGAGGCACCTAAGACTAACACCTGAGTGACCCAGGATAAGCTGGGTGGTGGAGTTTATCTCTCACACTCATGATCTTAACAGGGTTTCTAGAGTGGTTGTCACTTCCATCTCACCAGGTCCCATTAGCATGATGTTACCAAATAGGGGACCAGCATTATGATCTGTGTCATATTTGCATGACAAGGCCCCTATGGACTATAGTATAACAGAGAACAGGAGAGTTAACATAGCTCTGGAGTCAAAAAATGAACCTGGACTACCCTCCTTGCCATATGAAAGCAAATTGCTTTTGATTTCCCCCTGCATAGAGACGGTGACTGCATTTGCCAGATCATGGTGCATCCCAAGTGTCAAAGGTTGTATTGATATATTCCAGTAGCTACCACGTCTGACATGGCAGCTTCAATTGAGGCTACCATCTGGCCAAGTTTATAGCAATCCACATCCATTTGGTTTTTTCAAAGGCCAGACAGGAGAATTCGTGGAAATACAATGGGACCCACTACCCCTGCACCATTTAACTGTTAATAGTAGCTCTAAACTCTGCAATACTTGCTGGGATGTGGTATTGCTTCTGATTTATTCTAGGAGGTAGAAAAAGGAAGGTAGTTTCAAGGACTTCCACTAGACCTTTTCATAAATCAGGTAGCTAATACAAAGGTTCTGCCAGAAGCTAAGTATCATGTGATTACATAGAGGAATGGGCACAAAACGTGTTGGTCTTTGTATCTCACAATGCTCACCAGAGAGCATCCATCACAGAGGAGACATGTGACAACCAGATGGACAGAGTGACTCATCCTGTGGATGTTAGCTAGCCTCTTGCCCTGGCTACCCCAGGGCTGACATGGTGGAGCCTTAAGAAGAGTGACAGTGATGGCCAGGGTAAATGTGAGGCAAAGGCTCAAGAACATGGGCCCCATCCTTCTGAAGCAGATCTGCCTCCTGACATTGTGGAATGGCCAACCTGCCAGCTGCAGAGATTGACACGGAGCCCTCAAAATAGTACCATTCCTCAAAGAGACCACCCAGCCACTTGATGGCAAGTTGATTTCTTCACACCCCTTCCTGAGCGATTCTTCCTTACCAGGATCGATACCTATCTGGATATGAGTTTGCCTTCCCTGACCAAGTACCTTTGCTGGCACCATCATTCACTGAGTAGCAGAATGCTTGATATATCAGTGTGGTGTCCCATACAACATTGTCTCAAATGAAGGGACTCATTTTATGGCAAAAGAGGTGTGAAAATTGGTGAATGACCAAGGAACCCACTGGTTTTAGCATTACCACATCACCCAGAAGCCACTAGCTTAATACAATGGTGGAATAGCCTGTTAAAGGCTCAGCTAAGGCATCAGCTTAGGGGCAATACAGTGCAGGGTTGTGGCACTGTCCTCCAGAACATGGAACCCATGGTCACTGTATGGTCCTGTGTTCCCAGTAGCTAGAATACTTGGGTCTGGGAATCAAGGGGTAGTACTAGGATTGAGCCCTTTCTCTCTCTCTTCCAGTGATCCACTGAAACCCTAGGCTCTTTTGGGGTAGAGGTGTTGATTTGCAGGGGAAGATTTCTTCCAAGGGATATAGTAAGGCCACTAAACTTGAAGCTGAGAGTACCACCTGGTTACTTTGAGTTCTTCATGCCAGAGAGCCAGCAGACAAAGAAAACAGTGGCTGTATTAGTGGGGATAAGAACTCTGATTACCACGAGAAGTGTTAACAGTGACTACCTTATGGGGTCAGAGGGGAGCTCAGGTAATTTCTTGGGGATTTCTTGGTGGCTCCATATTCCATAATGATGGTAAATGAGCAAATGAAATAGTCAAGGCAGCTAAGAGAGCAGACCCTTAAAGGATAAAAGTCTCAGTCACTCTGCCAATCAGCATTAGTCAGCCCCAGTCCAGACCAGTGTTTCCTAACCTGTGGCCCACATGCATCAGAATAATTTCATGGGGAAAATGTTAAAAGCATAGCTTCCAAGTCTCTACTCAACACCTACCAAATCAGGATGTCTGCAGGCAGAATCAGGGAACTGGAATTTTAAGAAGCTCCTCTGGTCCATCTTATGTGCACTGAAGTTTCATTGCCACTGGCCTAAAGTTTCACATCTGTATTTCTCACAGCACCTCGTTCTTGACCTCTGTCTTGGCACTTCTTGCCTTAGGACAATTTCCTGTTCAAATATAATCCCCCACGTTGATGCATTTGCAGTTTCTAGCTCAGACAGGCTGCCAAGACCTCTCTTGGATGGGTTTTCCTATTTACCATACACTTGAAAGAGCAAGAGATCATGCATTCTGTTCAGTTAAGGCCCTTAGAATCCAAGATTTTGGAAACAAAGCAGCCCAGAAATGGAAGGGATCTTGCACATGATCCCAAATCCAATCTAATCCAACTCTGCTGTGCAAATTCAAAGAAATAAGACAACCAGGGGATCCCCTGCCTGCCATTTGGCTAGAGATGGGGGCCTGTTGAAGAGGATGTGGGCAAACCTCTCTCCTGGGGGCTGTCTGCCTTCCATCCTACCCCAAACCCCTCATCAATACATCTGATAATAACCGTCCTTTCCCCAATATCTGTAAAGAAGGGTGTGGTGAATATGGAAGTATTCAAGTTAACTGCTATTTTTGTCTCATGGAGGATGAGGGTTGATAAATGTGTCTTTGTGATAAGCCAGAGAGGGCAGGACATGAAATCTGTCCAAAGTGATAGGAGCTTTATCACTGACTAAGGACCAATGTCCCCAGAGGGTAGGGCCACACCTTGTTTTTGAGAGTGGTCAGTAAGTGGTACAGCTTCCAAAAAATACAGCCCCTCTCTCTCCCCCCTTATGTGCCTCACTGTTCTGGCTCTGTTGGCCTTGACTGCAAATCTGCAGGAGAGGTCTTGGACCAGCAATAGATTGCATCTTCCTCTTTACTCAACCCTATAGGTTCAAGTGTTTGGTCAATGGCACCCCTAGAGCATGTCCAAAGTAAGGAAGTTTCTTTTGTCACAATGAATGGGGATGCTACTGGCATTTGGCAGGCAGCGACCAGGGATGCTGAATTCCACAATGCAAGAGGCAGTCTACACAACAAAGAAATAGCCCAGCAAAAGTACCAACTGTGCCCACACTGAAAAATACTAGCAGATTGTGACTTTCAAACTTTTTTTGACCAAGACGCTTGGTATCACAATCCCATAAGCACACACTTCTGAAACAAAAGTTCATGCAACAGTATTTGCCCTTATTACATGTAATGAGCTCAGGTATTTTCTACTCTATCTGTGCTATTCCACTGAATTAAAAAAAAAAAAAAGAGGCTGGTCAAAACCTACTAAATAGATTTCATGACCTACAAATGGGCCAAAACCCATATTAGGATGTAATCATTTCAAAACTCTTAATCAGCACCCGCGGTGGGAATATAGAGGGACCCTTACTGTAAGAACCATTTGTCTGCTCTCACCCACACTACTTGACTTAGTAAATTTCAGGGTAAAGTGAAAGCCCCAGTGATTCTGATGAGCTAAACTGGTCTTGCTCTGCCTCCCGAAGAGATGCCCAAAGAGAGACCAACAACTGTCCATCGTTGAAGCGTGCGGTTTTCACAGGACCCTGCTCTGAGCCAGGCGGCCCATGTGTTTTGCATTTCCCCACAGTGGGAACAGATGGATCCGACCATTCAAAGGCTTTTGCAGGGTAGGGCTGAGGACCCTGAACTCGGCTGAAAGGCTTTAAGAGAATACTTCTCACCTTCTCGGAACTACAGCGTGACACCTATGGCAGAGGGCAGCCTGGCTCTCCAAATCAATCCCAAACCTCCCTGCCACTGTGTGCAAGCAGACCAGGTTCTAATATGGAGGAAGAAGTGCAAGAGTAGATGCCACCCGGGAGGCCAAGGGCAGGGCCAGGTTCAATGGGTGGGGCTGTGACACTGGCTGGTGGGATACCCAGCCACCCTTTGACACTTCCTGACCACTAAGGTCAGTCACAAACTGATCCCTTCTTCCAGCTGCTTCCTCTAATATTTTTACCACACTCTTAACAACCATCATATCAACATATTACTTTAAATGGTCTAAATGCTACCACTTTCAGAAAAATGTGGCCCTCCCCCTGCCTCTCCATGGACAGTCGCTCCCTATATAGTCCCTTCCTATATGGACAGGAAAAGCATATATATATCCTGGATTTTGCAACTTGTTTTTCTCACATGTAGAGCTCTTGAGAAAAGCATCTCACTCTCTCTCCAGCACCCCAGTGCCGCCGAGGATTCAGACAACCCCTCGAACACTCTCCACACCTGCTCCATGCTCTGGGAATCCCAGCCCTGCCAGGCCTCTCATTCTTAATGACGCATGAAACATCATACATTTTCCCACCAGAAAGCTGACAAAATAAAATGTTGGCTTGCTCTGGCCTGAGCAGGTCTGTATTCTTACAATCTAAACAAGATTATGATGACCTGCGTAAGTAGGGGCTTTCATAGCTTCCTGACCACTTACCTCATGTCATTATCACAACAACACTGGAGGCGGCAGGGCATGTCTTATTATCCCTTTCAGAGATGAGAAAACTGAAACTTAGAAGGGTTAAGTAGCTGACTTTCTCAAGGCCAGCAGGTAGTAAAGGGCAGGGCTGGAACTTCAACTTGGGTCTTCTGGCCGCCCATGCATATTCTACTCACATTTCACTGTCTCCACCACCACCTGGGTTAGGCACCCAGGCTTTATTCAGAATTCCATTCATCTACCTCATTGTCCAGGGGATACACGAAAAGACAACTGAGAGTTTTTCACCTTCACGTGGGAAGTTGCAGGAGTTTCACAGGACTTCAGTGTGAGATGCAAGTTTCCAACAGCAAGTCCAAGGAAATCCCAACATGCAATTTTCACCACCTCAACATTTGTGCTTCACACATAATATTTGCCAAGAAGGATGATTGCTGATGTGGGTGCCTTGCTGTTTGGTGGGAGCCGGTCCTTCAGGCTCCCAATTCCAATAACTGCCTGTGGCCTGTGAATAAAGAGGAAAGATCAGAGCTGGCATAGGTGTCTTTGGCCAGACAAGCCTGTGTCTGAGAAGGCAGCAGCTAACTACAGGTAGCCAGCGACTCAGTGCAGAGCCGTGAAACTAGAGACTGGGGTAGATCTCTAGAAGAGCTCCTGGTCTGTGGCTGTTTTGTGAAGGAGTGAGTAGCCTCTCCACCTGAGAAATTCCTAAAAGTCCTCGGGTATTCAGCCCAGGGAAATGGCTGATGGGTATACTTATCACATGAGTCATCAAGAAAAGGTTAAATTGTGCTCTGTGGGTTCCTTTTAGAAAAGCTCAGAAGTGTAAAACATCTTAGCAAAGACTCTCATCAAAAATAAATAGAATCAAAAGTAACTTTTTTAAATTAAGAAAGGCAAGCTTTAATAACTTAGAAAACTATTAGAACCTCTCTTTGTCCAAATTTTTACATAGGTGTGTTACACGGGATTTTTTTGAAGCCAAATTTCCTCTTTTATGTTTGTGAACCTCATGAAATGGAACACCTACCTTCTTCAAAAGATACTTTGAAGCCATAAAAATGTTCATACACTATGACTCCATAATCCCCTTCTGGGAAGCTAGCCTAAGAAAATACCCTGAAATATGGAAGAACCATATGCAGAAAAATACTCATCAAAGACTTGCTTAGTGAAAAACTGGAAGCAGCCCAAATATTCGAAAAGGGGAGGGAGGATGATGAAATAAACTAGGGTATAAGCCTTGAAGAAATATTCTATAACCATTAAAAATGATGGTATGGGGGGCTTCCCTGGTGGCGCAGTGGTTGAGGGTCCGCCTGGCGGTGCAGGGGACGCGGGTTCGTGTCCCGGTCCAGGAAGATCCCACATGCCGCGGAGTGGCTGGGCCCGTGGGCCGTGGCCGCTGGGCCTGAGCGTCTGGAGCCTGTGTTCCGCGACGGGAGGGGCCGCAGCAGTGGGAGGCCCACATGCCGCAAAAAAAAAATAAAAAATAAAATAAAATAAATTGATGGTATGAAGTTTATGAAGGATCAGAGAAAATACTTATGATAAAGTATTAAGTAAAAAATGTCTGGAAAAATATTTGCACACACAAGATTTATAAAAACAAGCAAGGAACATAAAAATGTACTTGTCACTGTGTCATTGTGGTAGATTATGGATTTTTACCTTGTTTTCAAATTTCTCTAATAGTATTATATCTCTTCTTTTTTAAAAAACGTTCAATCCCTAAAAAAAAAAAAAAAGGAAGGCAATAGATGCTATTAATGCTTTAAGTAGGAAGAAACACCATGAGTAGAGGTTAGGGGGTAAGTTAAGATGAGAAACTGCCCATCTTGTTGCCCAAATATTGTGTCTTTAGAATGGTTTCATGTTTTATGAAATAAATATAAAATATATGCAAAAAGCATATATAAAAATATAGTTTTGTTTAAGGCACAGAAAAGTCCAAATTATATTACTGCAGAAACCATTCAGGGTTTAATGCTTCTCTTATTTCTATGTTTTCAGGTTATTATGGATCTACTTACAAGGGGCTTCTTGTCAAGGAGCATTGAAATGATGCTTAGTGTCTCTTTACAGTTTTTATTTCATCTGCAGCACTCGATATGCCATGATCAGGTGGATATGGGTGTTGGGTTTAGAAAACAAATCTCATTTTCTCCCTCCACCATCCAGGATACTTAGAATCATGGAAGAACTGGAAGGAAATTCCAGGTCATTCAGGTAGAAATTTCCTTAGCAGGATCACATGTCCCAATGAGGTTGGGGGGAGGGGGGACATGCAGGGTCCCTGCCTCACTATGTAAGTGTGACTCCAGAGTCAAAATTCTGCTCGGGGGCAAAACAAGGTCAATTTACAAAGGTGAAAAAAAAAACCACGAATCCAAATCCAAATCCCTGGGAAAATGCAAACTGGAAATGTAAATCAAAGGAACATAGTTCCTGACACAAGAAAAATAAGGGGGAAGGCATAAAGACACCTGTTGGTACCTATTACTGCATAACAAACTACCCCAAAATTTAGCAGCTTAAAACAAGAGCCACTTTATTGTATTTCACGATTTAATGAGTCAGGAATTCAGACAGGGCTCAGCAGAGAAATGCTTTTGCTTTTCATGGCATCTGAGGGCACTCAGTGGTACTCAGCTGGCAAATGAGTCTAGAGGATTCAAAGATTCCCTCATGTGTCTGATGCCTGGGGAGGCTGGCAGCCTGGGCTGGGCTGGATCTGTTGACCACAGCTCCTACACCAGGCCTCTCTAGCACAGCAGTCTCCTCGGTATATTGGAGCTCTTACATGGTAGCTGCCATGGCCCAGAGCAAGCATTTAGAGGCCTAGACTTCTTGCAAACTGGCTGGAAATTCCAGAACATCACTTCTGTCATATACTATTGGTCAAACAATCAGTAAGGCTAGCTCAGGTTCAAGGTGGGGAGGAGGCAGTGCAAAGTCATAGAGGTGGAGTTCGTGTGTACATCGCTGGTGATGATGGAAATTGGTACAAAATTTTGGGAAGGCACCTTGTCAATATGTACAGAATACATAAAACCATTCATCCGTTTTGGACCCCTGTCTCAGTCCTGGGCATCCATCTACCCTAAAGAAATAATTATACTAGAGACATGAAAGATTTACTATTATCTATCAGAGTGACAAAAATAAAACCTAAAAGTTCAACAGTAGGAAAATGATTAAGGCTTAACACCACTCTGGAATAGTAAGTAGCTATTAAGAATGTTAATTATGAAAGTTTTCCATAGAAACATGGAAAATATTTACAGTGTGGTGTTAAACAGAAAAAAACACCAAAGGTTATATGCATCTAAACAGAGATCAAAGGAGAACAGACAGGAATAAAAATAGTTTTATTAGGGTAATGACATTAGATCATTATTTTTCCTATTAGATTTTTTTCTTTAAAATACAAGGAACAGAGAATCATGTTAAACAACACCATGGGGGATGCAAACAGCAAAATTCAGTTAGTGTGGGACACTAACTCTATGGGATAAATGATCAGGTTTTTTCAACAAATAAATTACAAGGAAAAAAACAAAAGGAAAGGGAATCTAGAGGTTTAAAGAGACTTGTCAACCCATTGGAATAATTGGGCATTATTTCGATCCTGATCCAAACAAATGAATTGCAGTGACAATATTTAAGAGACTTAGGGGAAATTTGAACTCTGGGCTTTTGTTTATCTTAAGGAATTATTGCTTATCTTGTTAAAGATGATAATGGTATTGTGGATACTTTTTTTTTTTTTTTGCGGTGCGGGCCTCTCAATGTTGTGGCCTCTCCCGTCGCGGAGCACAGGCTCCGGACGCACAGGCTCAGCGGCCATGGCTCACGGGCCCAGCCGCTCTGCGGCATGTGGGATCTTCCCAGACCGGGGCACGAACCCATGTCCCCTGCATCTGCAGGCGGACTCTCAACCACTGCACCACCAGGGAAGCCCATTGTGGATACTTTTTAAAGTCCTTATCTTTTAGAGATAACTACAGAAATGTTTACAGATTAAATGATACGATATCTGGGATTTGTTCCCAAAAATATGGAGTGGCGGGAGCAGTGGATGGGGTGAAGATGAAAGGAGATAAGGAGTTGGTAGTTGGGGGGAAGGGCGGTATTATACTGTTCTCTTCTGCATTTCTTTGAAAGTTTCCGTAATAAAAAAAGGTGTCCGTTTTCAATGTCATTTAAGGTTGCTGAATGAAGGGACAAGCCAGGCTGTGCCTTGGAGGGATGCATCGGACATTGGTGTGGAAAGGATGCCACAGGAGCCTGGGGGGTGAGGAAGGCCTGAACCTGAACAGTGGGGGACTTAGAAACCCAAACAGGTTCTTACAGACAGGAGACCTGGCCCTGGTCCCAGGTGGCTGCTTCAAGCCTTGTGCCCAATCAAAGTCTCAGTTTCCTCAGACATTAACCAAGGATAAAGATCTTACCTTGAGATGCACCAGTGAAGCTGTTTGATGCCTTAAAGATTCTGGTACCAGGGATTCCCTGGTGGCGCAGTGGTTGGGAGTCCGCCTGCCGATGCAGGGGACACGGGGTCGTGCCCTGGTCCAGGAGGATCCCACATGCCGCGGAGCGGCTGGGCCCATGAGCCATGGCTGCTGAGCCTGCGCGTCCGGAGCCTGTGCTCCACAACGGTAGAGGCCACAGCAGTGAGAGGCCCAAGTACTGCAAAAAAAAAAAAAAAAAAGATTCTGGTACCAGTTTCCAAAGGTGGATGTGTGTTGGGAGGGGTGGGTTCCCGCACACCATCAAGCAATTCTCTGCGCCTGGGTGTCCTAAAATTCAACTCAATTCTTAGCAGCAGATCACACAGTGAAAGGTTTAGTCCTACAAGATGGCTCCCCTCCCACCACTTCAAACGCCGTTGCAAGTCGATGTTGTCACCTGTGCTTCCGACCAACTGGCTATGGAGTGAAGGTTCCAACGACCTCCTTCTTGGGTTCAGTTAATTTGCTAGAGCAGTTCACGTAACTCATGAAACATTTTACTTACTAGATCAGTGGTTTATTATAAAAGGATATAACTCAGGAACAGCCAGATGGGAGAGAGGCATAGCACAAGGTCAGGGGAAAGGGTGTGGAGCTCCGAGCATCCAAGCCCTCTGGGAGTGCACCATTCCGCAGAGCTCCACGTGTCCACCAACCCTGAAGCTCTCTGAACCCCATCCTTCTGGGTTTTTATGGAGGCTTCAATCATAGGCCATTGGCAACAGAACTCAACCTCCATCCCCTCTCCCCTCCCCAGGGGTCTGGAGGTGGGACTGAAAGTTCCAACTGGCAACCAGCCCCCATTCTTAGGTGCTGGTCTAAAAGTCACTTCATTAACACAACAAAAGACACCTTTATCCCTCTCAGCACAGGAAATTCCAAGGGTTTTAGGAACTCTGTGCCAGAAATGGGGATGTAGATCAAATATATATTTCATATTACAAATATCATAGCCCATTTTGGGCAGAAAAGCTGTTGGGTGCTGTGCATACATTAGGAGCAGCATAAGGCACAAGGTCCAGCCATGCTTGGCCAGGTCACCCAGGGCCCTGGCCTGTCCTGGTCTGTGAGAGGACACATGGTGACCTCAGCTGCTGATTACTCATCAGATTACAGGAAAGGAGGGGATGCCAGAAGCCAGAGTCCCAGAGAGAAGCCAGCAGGGCCCCTGTCATCCACCACCTAACAGCAAGTCCTGGGTGGGCAGGGATGGGAGAATAGTGCTGTCCTTGACTTTAGTTACAGAGGCCTCAGAACTGGAGAAGATCATGAACTATTTCCAAGCGGACACAGGGGTCCAGGTAGGACGGACAAAGAGGGGCTGCCTTGAGCAGAAGGGAGCAAGCAGTGGCTGCCACGGGCACTCTCGCCTCCTTCCTCTCTCCCGAGGAGGAAGGATCAAAGCCTGGCTCTAAGTTTCAGCTGTGCCACCTTGGGCAAGTCACTCCACCTCCTTGACCGGCAGTGTGTCCTCTACAAAGTAGAGACAGTAATAATACCTGTCTTAGAGGGTTGTTAAGTGGCATCAGAAGACCTTTAACAAATAGGAGTTCACTCCCCATTCATCACCCCTCCAATCAGAGCCCTGGGCAGTAGCTGTCTCCATATTCTAAGCAAGGGTCTCACTTCAAGGGAGATATTTAAGATTCAGAAGCCTCATTAGAGATCTGATGTGCTTTGTCTGGGATGTGGCAAGGAGCAAAGAGATTTTTAGAAGCTCCCCAAGTGACTCCAGTGGGCCGCAGTGCTGAGAATTCCTTGTGATACTCCTGATAAAGATCAAGTGAATGAATAAAATCAGCTTTTTTTCTTATTGCACTTTAGGGCCAAGTGCAGCTGAATGGGGATCTTGGAGTCCAAAGATTTGGGAATTAAAGAAAAATTTAACCCCTCAGAAACTAGGGTCAACTCTGGAATGTTGTCACGTGTTTAAAGCTTGGAGATTTGGCCAAGCCCATTTAAGTTTGCTTTTCTTATAGCATGATGAATAGTTCTATCTTGGTTCCCCCCACCCACCTCCCTGTTATCTTGCAATGACCCTTATTCAAAGGCTTGAAAAATTTGATGAACCATGTCTCTCTGATACACATGCCTAAGAATAAATTAGAAAATATTTGAAATATATTTAGGAAAAAAATACCATTTGGTACTACAAGAATTGAGGGTTTATAGAAAGACGCTGTTCAGAATAAATGTCAGGCATTCTTTTGGGATGAATAAGCCCCTACAGAGGTCCCATCACGACTGGTCAGTTCATCCCTCAGTTCGACTCGTAAGTGCTCATTGATTCTGTGGAAGGCGTTCTGGAATGGGGTTGGAACTCCAACACACACACAGAAGTGACATGGAAACTCTTGGTCCAGTCCTGGGAGATGGATGTTTTCTTTCCTTTCTCAAAGCCAGAGGGATCTGGCAGTGTTTTCTCATACTTCTCTCTTTTACTCTTGGAATCTTCATGCCCCCGGAGATTTAATGAGTGGTTCTCAAAATGTGGTCCCTGGACCAGCAGCAGCATCACCCGGGAACTTGTTAGAAATGTAAATTCCCCTGCCCACACGGCAGACCTACTGAATCAGAAATTCGGGGATGGGGCCCAGCCAGCAGTGTTTTCACCAACCTTCCAGGAGATTCTGATCCACTGGAGTCGAGAACTGCTGATGACGAGCACAGACTTTGCTTCCAAGTCAGCTCTGCCACTTATCACTCAGGTAAGTCACTTCACCTCTCTGGTCCTCTGTTTCCTCTGCGAAAAATAAGAATAATAGCCTACCACTGTAGGCTCGTTTGAGGATTAAGGGAAGGGATGCAAGTAGAGTGTTTAGCACTGTTCTTTGCAGGGCTGGGATTAGGGTGAAGCGAATGAGGTGCCTACAGTCCTGTGGATACCTCCTTAAATTCTGCATCCAGAGGGGGCTCACTTACCTCACCCTCGTCCCAGCCCTGGTTCTTGATGTTCCAAAAGTGCTCTGTAAATGGCTGCTACTATTTTATATTACTGAGGGGCCATCCATCTTCGGGGCCTTGACCATTTAGAGTTCCGGAGTCAAAGTCTTTAGACAGTTTGGTGTAGAGGAAAAAGCACTGGTTCTGGAGTTTGCAGGCCAGGATCTGACCTCTAGGAATGCCAGGCAAGGAGAGGGGTGCAGAACAGAGGTGGGGCAAGCCCAGCTCCCCTAGACAGGCTCCTTTCACTGGGCAGAACCCTTTCTTCCCTGTTTCCTTCATTCTGAGAGAAACAGAGGCCACTCTTGAGTTTGGACCCTCTCCCATCTGTGATCACTGTATTTTCTGTATCAGTAGATACCAAAAAAGCATTTGATGAAATCCAACATCCATTCTTGATGAAAATTTCAGCAAATTAAGAATTGAAGGGGAATAGAAGAGGACTTTCTCCTTCTGTCAAAGGGCCCCCACAGGGGCTTCCCTGGTGGCACAGTGGTTGGGAGTCCGCCTGCCGATACAGGGGGCACGGGTTCGTGCCCCGGTCTGGGAGGATCCCACATGTCGCGGAGCGGCTGGGCCCGTGAGCCATGGCTGATGAGCCTGCACGTCCGGAGCCTGTGCTCCGCAGCGGGAGAGGCCACAACAGTGAGAGGCCTGTGTACCGCCAAAAAAAAAAAAAAAAAGGGGTCCCCACAAACCCCACTGCTAACATCTTACTTACTATAAGATGGCCCTCTCCGTCTAGGATCAGGAACAAGATAAGGATGTCCTCTTTCACTGCTATTCTATGCTGCACCAGAGGCTCTAGTTAGTTAATTAAGGCAAGAAAAAGAAGCAAAAGGCATCCACATTGGAAAAGAAGAAGTAAAACTACCTTTATGCACAGATGACCTGACTGTCTATGGGGAAAATCTGATGGAATCTACAGTAAAGTTACTAGAACTAAGAAGTGAGTTTAGGGAGGCTGCAGGATACCAAATCAATGTACAAAAATCAACTTTATTTCTATATACTAGCAATAAAAATTGGAATTTAAAATATAAAAATAATGTCATTTATAATAGCATAAAATATGAAATACTTAGGTATAAATCTGCAAAAGATGGGAAAGACCTGTGCTGAAAACTATAAAACATTGCTGAGTGAAATTAAATAAGATCTAAATAAATGGAGAGATAACCCATTACCTAATCCAAGGGCACAAAGATTGACCCCTATGTTTCTTCTCAGAGTCTTATAGTTTTGATTCATTTTGAGTTCATTTTTGTATATAGTGTGAGGCAGGAATTCAACTTTATTCTTTTGCATGATGATATCTGGTTGTCCCAATACCATTTGGTGAAGACCCTATTTTTCCCCCATTAAACGGTCTTGGCATCATTGCAGAAAATCAATTAATCATAAATATGAGGGTTTCTTTCTAGATTCTCAAATTCTGTTCCCTTATATATATGTCTATCCTTATGTGAATACCACAGTCTTGATTGCTGTAGATTTGTAGTAAACTTTGAAATCATGAAGTTTGAGTCCTGCAACTTTATTCTTCTTTTTCACGATTGTTTTGGCGATTCAATTTGGACAACTGATTTTTTTTAACATCTTTATTGTAGTATAATTGCTTTACAGTGTTGTGTTAGTTTCTGCTGTATAACGAAGTGAATCAGCTACATGCATACGTTTATCCCCATATCCCCTCCCTCTTGCATCTCCTTCCCACCCTCCCTATCCCACCCCTCTAGGTGGTCGGCAAAGTACCGAGCTGATCTCCCTGTGCCATGCAGCTGCTTCCTACTAGCTATCTATTTACATTTGGTAGTGTATATATGTCAGTGCTACTCTCTTACTTCATCCCAGCTTATCCTTCCCCCTTGTCCTGTCCTTAAGTCCATTCTCTATGTCTGTGTCTTTATTCCTGTCCTGTCCCTAGGTTCACCAGAGCCATTTTTTTTTTTAGATTCCATATATATGTGTTAGCATACGGTATTTGTTTTTCTCTTTCTGACTTACTTCACTCTGTATGACAGACTCTAGATCCATCCACCTCGTTACAAATAACTCAATTTCGTTTTTTTTATGGCTGAGTAATATTCCATTGTATATATGTGCCACATCTTCTTTATCCATTCATCTGTCAATGGACACTTAGGTTGTTTCCATGTCCTGGCTATTGTAAATAGTGCTGCAATGAACACTGGGGTACATGACTCTTTTTCAATTATGGTTTTCTCAGGGTATATGCCCAGTAGTGGGATTGCTGGGTCATATGGTAGTTCTATTTTTAGTTTTTTAAGGAACCTCCATACTGTTCTCCATAGTGGCTGTACCAATTTACATTCCCACCAACAGTGCAAGAGGGTTCCCTTTTCTCCACACCCTCTCCAGCATTTATTGTGTGTAGATTTTTTGATGATGGCCATTCTGACCGGTGTGAGGTGATACCTCACTGTAGTTTTGATATGCATTTCTCTAATGATTGGTGATGTTGAGCATCTTTTCATGTGTTTGTTGGCCATCTGTATATCTTCTTTGGAGAAATGTGTATTTAGGTCTTCTGCCCATTTTTGGATTGGGTTGTTTGGTTTTTTGATATTGAGATGCATGAGCTGCTTGTATATTTTGGAGATTAATCCTTCGTCAGTTGCTTCATTTGCAAATATTTTCTCCCATTCTGAGAGTTGGACAACTGATTTTTAACAAAGCTGTAAAGGTTGTTTAGTGGAGAAAGCATGGCCTTCTCAACATATAGAATTCTGGAACAATTGGATATCCATATGTCTTGATTTTTTACTCTCTTCTGCCCATGACCCCTGCTTTTGGCTCAACCTCTATTTTCTGAAATGCTTGTATCCTTCTAAAGTTCTCTTTCTTATTCCTTTTCAAAAACATAAATTTAATCAACCTTAATTAAATTTAAATCTTCTTGGTCTGTGCTTTCTCTTTTCGCAGGCTATGCCTTATCTCTCCATTCATAGATGATTTCTGAAATCTGGGAGTGTGACCAGCTTAAAGGGCAAAACTGATAGGAGCCAAGGAAGCAGGCTATGAATCTGTTCTCTGTGCCTTCCTCAGTCAGTGGCCTTCCTTCCCGCTGGTCAGCTCTGGGGAAGGACCTGAGTAGCCAGAGCTACAAGGATTCTGGCACCTGCAGGGCCATCAGGCACTGGGCAACTTCTCTAACTTGGTTTCTGAAGGAGTCAGGGCCTCGTCAGCCTCCACATCTACTTTGTCCATGAGCATAACATATGTCTTGTGACATAAATCAAGTATCTAGTGCATGGATGTCCAACTAACCTTGCAAACAGGCCTCAGAGGTCCTGATTTGGCCACTTATAGGGCAGGAAGTACCAGGAGAGCTCTGTGTGGCACAGGATTCTCACAGCGTGGCCCCTGATCCAGCAGCATCGGCATCACCTGGGAACTCGTTAGAAATCATGTTCTCACACCTACTAAATCCGAACCTCTGGGGTGAGGCCTAGCAATTTGTGTTTTATCCAGGCCTTCAGGTGATTCTGAGGCACCTGGGCAGTTAAAATGCTTACCTGCTGGCACTAAATTACCAAGATTTAATATCCTGCTTCTGCCATTTGCTACCTGTTACTTAAAATCTCTGTGTCTCAGTATCCTCATGTATACGGTGGAGATGATAAAGGTACTGGCCTCCTAAAGACTCTTGTTCAAATTAATGGCATGATCCATGTAAATTACTCAGGAAGCACTTAATAATCATTAGCTTATAGATGTAAATTTCCCTTGCCTCCCCTGCTTATGAAAATTCATTGTCATGTGTAACAGTCGTATAAAAATTTCGTAAAGAAATTTGTATGTAATGGTCCTACTCGTTTTTATAAGAAGCAAGGTAAGTGTTATCATTACCTTCGCTGTCCACTTGTAGAAACCAAGACCCAGACGATGAACCATCTTTCCAGGGTGACAGTGAGACAGAAACCACTTCTGACTTGAACACCTGTGTATTTGCATCACATAATGAGTTCTCAGAGTGCAGGACTGGAATCTTAGTTGATACAGGTTCAACTGAGGTACTTGTATTTGTGTACTACGGAAAGAAAGATATGGTTAATGGTGATGCTGTTAATTATATATAAAGTGCTTTGCAGGACCCAGCTTAGCACCTTACTCATCGCTGCTCCCTGAGAGTCCTCATTTTTTAAAGGGGTGAGGCTGTTTGGGTGGACTCAGCTCCAACTTCTGGCTCCAAAATTTCTTAGCTGAGTGTGTGACCTTGAACAAGGCACTTGCGTCTTAGAACTTCCTTTTCCTCTTCTATAATATGGGGCACTATCCCTGCCCTGCCCAGCTCCTAGAGCAGGTTTGAGTCTCAGATGACCTAATAGATGTGGAAGCACTTTGCGAACTGTAAAGTACGTGCACAAGTAGGGAACTGGAAGTCACAGAGGTGGTGAGGGAAGAGTTTGCTGAAGATGAATACCACCGGCCCCCACCAGCACTCAGCAGCCCTGTGGTCTGGCAAGGCCAAAGCTCTGTACAGCTGGTGGGAGGCAGGTGGGGACTGGTGGACAATTAGTCAGGATTTGTGGTCAGTTCCATGTCAGGGAGCAGCCTGCCAGGACAGGGGGAGCTCAGAGACTCTGCCCGGCAGAGCCACAGGCCGATGCCATCAAAGGTATGAGCCACTAGCTCAGAAAAAACCCACTGCTGGCCTGCTTCCTGGCTAGCCAAGGTTGCTCTGGAGTTAGGCCCAAGGAGTTCACTTGAAATAAAACAAGTTCTTGTCCCAGCTGCCAGTTCACAAGCAGACCTTGGGAGAGACCTTCACTTCACTGGGCCTTAGTTCTACAACACAAGGTGTCTGGTTCGCACTATCCCACTACCTCTGTTATTATTCCTCCTACATCGAGTGCTTGCATCCAAAAGTCTTCCCTGCCAGTACTTTTCCTGAGTAATGACGAATGTGTTTGCCCCTTTTGCGATATTCAGAGACACGTAACAGAGCTTCCAGGAGACTATTCCTAGTGGTTGAGGGTGGAGCTGGGAACCAGCTTGTCTGGATTGGAATCCTGGCTGGCTGTATGGCCTCTGGAGCTTGCTTAGCCCCTTTGACCCTCGGTTTCCCCATCTGCAAGTTAGGAATCATAAGCATACCCACCTTACCAGGTTGAAGATCACTGAGGTAATGTGTGAAGGGTTTCGTCCAGCTCCTGGCAGAGGAGAAGCTCAATAAAAAGCTGTTATTATTTTCTCCAAACACGAGTGTGCACAGGGACCACCCTGAATTGACTTCAGAAACACAGAGACACCTGACACTATTAGGAGCCTATGAGCCCTCACACAGGAACTATGGACTCTTTCTTTTAGGATTTTTTTTTTTTTTTTGCGGTACGCAGGCCTCTCACTGCTGTGGCCTCTCCCGTTGCGGATCACAGGCTCTGGACATGCAGGCTCAGTGGCCATGGCTCACGGGCCCAGCCGCTCCGTGGCATGCGGGATCCTCCCGGACTGGGGCACGAACCCGTGTCCCCTGCATCGGCAGGCGGACTCTCAACCACTGCGCCACCAGGGAAGCCCTTTCTTTTAGGATTTTGAAAGAACTGGAAATAGTCTGAGGAACCCAACACCCAGGGACTCCCAGCCTGTAAACTACTGCCCTGGAGTCTTAACACTTCTTCCAGCTCTGACAATAACTCAGCTCTGCTGAAGGTCAGCCAAACCTCTTCAAAGAAACCCGCATAGTCAGCGGCAGCTGGGCCACTGGCGAGTCCAATGCAGACCCCAGGAGGAGCAGCCACAGCCCAGAGTCCTGTCTCCCAGGGGCAGGGCCCCTGGACAAGTGGGGAACATCAGAGGAAAGCCTGCAGCCTCCTGTTTAGCATGTCTGGGAACTGAACCTCCACACTCCCTCCCACCTCTCTGATCTGAAAAGGTCAAGAGAGAAGGAAGTGGTTATTTCAAAGGCTGGGCGAGCCTGCTTTGCAAAGGGGCCTGAGTCCTGAGTCCCCCAAGGACTTGTTGAGAGAGAGAATTTTGCCTGTTTCCTTTTCCTTCATTTCCTCCTTCTGCTCCTTGCAGGCCTGTTCTAAATATACATCTTAGAAGTCAAGATATGGGATGGCAAGAAGCAGAAACCTAGCTACCAAAGGTAGAGAGAAAACTCGGGTTCTGGGTGGGGTGGGAGTGATTTGGGGGGTCAGCCATGTGGTGAAGTCTCCCATGGCAAACACCACAGCTGGTGGGAAGAGCACACAACCCTCCCCTCTGTGGATGCCTCTCACTCATTCTCTCTGGCTCTTCACGCCCAACAGCCTGAGACATCCAAGGCAGGGGTTCTAAGTTCCATTATACAGAGGCAGAAAGGAGGTGGTAACACTACAAATCATGGTTAATTATGTTGAGTACTTACTAATTTGCTAATAAGGGACTGAGAAGGACCCCCACAAAGATCCTATGAGGAAAGTACTATTATTACTGTCCCCATTTTACAGATAAGAAAGTTAAGGCACAGAGGAGAAGCTTAGTTTATTTAAGCTTACTTGCACATCAAGTAACTGTCAGACACCAGAGCCCACACTTGTAATCACTGGCTACACCAGCCCTGCCCAAGGGACCACACGAGTCCGTGGCAGGGCCAGGAGCCAAGCCAAGTTCAGTGGTCTTTCCCTGCCACCCCTCTGCTTCTGTGTGGTCAATGTAAGGCTGGCTATTCTAACAATCAGATGTACACAAAAGAGGGGCCAGCTGTGTGGGAGGGAGTGAGCACCCCATCACTAAGGGGCATACCAACCAAAAGTACATGACCCCTTGGTGGGGTGTTACAGAGGTGACTGGGGTTGAACTTAAGGTTCCTTCTAGACACGAGTATCTACACAGGATGGAAGGGGACGATGAAACCCATCGTAGGTGCTAAACAAACCTCCAAAAAAGATTTCTAGGTCCCATCTTTTCTTTCCGTTCTCATATCACTCATTCATTCTTAAGCTACAGTTTACAATTTACTATGTGCCAGGTGCAGTGTCATGTAACAAGGGACAAGACAGACACAGCCCCTGCCCTCCTGGAGCTTATATTACAGTGACCTACACAACCCAGGTTGCCTTCCTGCAACTTCCTCTACTAAGACAACGTTTCGCTCTCTGGACCTTGGCTCATCCTGTTTCCCTTCTGCCAACTCCTCCTGCGGAAATCAAACCCAACTCAAATGCCACCTCTTCTAGGACACCTTCACTGGCATTCCCAACAACAGTGTCATTCCTCCTGTTAGGCTTCTGTGACCAGTACAGGGTGTTTACATATCTCACGGGGAGTTGTGTTGAACTGCTTTGCATTTCAGATGTTGGGGGGAAGTGGAGCGTTCTTCTACAAGACCACAAGCTCGTGGACAGCAGGGCGATTGTGTCCTTGTCTGGCGTTCCAATGCCGGGTATCCTGACACAGAGAAGATGCTCATTCACTCATTCGTTCATTCAACAAATATGCCATGAGCACCTACGATGTGGCAGGCACTGTTCTGACTCTGGGTTTACAACTGTGAACAAAACAGACAAAAAGCTCTACCCTCGTTGCCATTCCAGTGGGAACAACTAAGTGGACAAATTGATAACTGAATGAATATGCTTTGAATCCTGAAAACCCTTTTGAGATCCTACGCCTAGGAAAAGGTACATTTTAGGACTGTTTGTATATCCACAAGGCCAAATATTTATCTACATTAAGTGAGCTCTTGAAGGAAGCCTACCTTCCTCTGTGGTGTGAGTATTTAAAAATCACCAGAAAGAGACTGTGTTAGAATTAATTGTTGCAAAATGACCCTGTTTGGGGATCCACAGCCATTGAGGTATTAGTCTGAGGCTTGGATAAAATAAAATAAACTAAGCTTTAGAGTCACAGAAAAGATTCAGTTTGAGGAAACACCAGGCCCAGGGACAGTAATAACAAAAATAATCACAGCAAACACTTACACAGCACAGATTATGTGCCAGGCCCAGGAGAAGCCCCTGGTTCCTGACAGATGACTAAGCTGTGTCGGAAGGAAGGGGAAGCTACCAGAGGGCTGACCCTGACTGAAGCTGTCCCTCAAGATCGGGCCATTGTTCACTTGGGCTCTGACTGTCCCGTGAGCCACAGCGAGCTTGCAGTCCGGTGCCTTTGAAATTCCCAGGAATTCAATGGCAGAAAAGACAGGGCTTCCCAAGTGGAAGGAAATTTGATTCCCTAAAATAGAAAAATCGTGCTCAGAGGAGGAAATTCCTTGTTACTATGGAGGCGTCTTTACTCCCTGAAAAGAAGACTGGAAAGCACATTTCTTGAGAGCCTATTGTACACCAGGCACTGTGTGAGGACCTGATGTGAACTATCATTTACTCACTGCTGGGCGCTATTCTAACATGAGGCCACAGCCAGGAATGAAATACATACATACTGTCAGTCGCCAGGGCTGACATGCAGCCAGGATATCCCTATATCACTGTCCTATGTGTTAAAATATTTCCATGTTTCTGTTTTACAGAGCAGCTGCCCTGAGCCTCCGAGTGCCCCCTTCCTGCCCCAGCTGCCCAGGCCCTCCTCCCTTCCTTCCCCTCACTCCCCTAACATCCAGCTACTCCAGAGTTGACTCCAGCAGAGCTGGGAGCCCAAAGACCTGGCACCTGTTGGCTGGTGCCTGTTAAATGTCCCACTTATCACCCTTGCCTGGCCCTCCTGGAGCTGCCAGGCCGTGGGTATCTCACTTAATCCCCAGCAGCCCAGTGAGGGGGAAACATTGACCCTCTCAGACTCCTGCTTACAGCTCCTTAAGTGCTGCTGTACCCCAAGCTCCCTCCTTTCACCATTGCCGTCTCCTTCCTCACTGTGTCCTGCAGTGAGCTGATCCCAGCTGGTGGTTTCATACATTTTCCACCCACTCATACCCCCTGAATTTGCTTCTCCAGCCTGGACCTCTTTCCTAAGCTGGCCATATGGCCAACTGCCTGCTGGACGTTGCCCTGGGATGTCCCACTGCCACCTCAGACCCAAGGTCTTCCCAAGTAACTGAGGTCAGCTTACCTCCCAGACCTTCCCTTCCTCCCCCGCCTCCTCCTGGGTTCCCATTTCTCTCATTCCTGCACGCGTGTATTCATGCCATTAACACCCGGAGAGCATCCATTACATGCCAGGCACCATGCCTGACACTGAGGATGAGGAAGGGAGCAAGATAGACCCTCAAGGAGCCTACAGTCCATCAGATGTCCAAGCTAGAAAGCTGAGTGTCACCACCAACTCCTCCCTCCTTCAGCCCCAGTGGAAACATTAAACAAGTCCCGCGATTTGCCGTTTTCCCTCCATCTCCACTGCCAAGGCCTGAGGCCAGATCCTCATCCTCTCTCACCAAGGCCTCCCTCCCCTTTGGCCCTCTCCACCACACAGCCAGAGGGATGTCTCCGACACACATCTAAAGCTGCCCCTCCTCAGCCTAGAGCCCTCCATGGCTCTTCATTGCCCTCAGCAGAAGGTCCAAGCTCCCTGGCCCATCCTGATCTTGCTTGCTCCAGTGGGGTTGGCCTGGTGGGAGATGAGCTTTTGGGTGGTAGAGCCGTTTGTTCCCAACCACCTGCTGATTCCTCTGCAGCGGGGGTACACATACACACAGACCCACATGGGCACACAGACACACACAGGCACAGACACACACGTGCTCAGGTGCACATGAGACATAAACGAGTAAGCCCATTTATACCGACACACAAGCCTGTAGATGGAGTTGCCAGATTTAGCAAATAAAAACACAAGGTGCCAGTTAAATCTGAATTTCAGGTCAACAACAAATTATTTTTTAGTATAAATGTCCCAAATATTGCATGCGACAGACTTACTATGCTAAAAAATAATCTGTTGTTCATCTGAAATTCAAATTTAACTGCATGTCCGTGTTTTATCTGGTGACCCTTGCACATCAAGGAAGGCTTACACAACACCCCCCCACAGAACCCAGCTTACACACACACACATATCACACACTGACAGTTCAATTCACGCGTCACACCTCAAAGATGAATGGGCATCTCACCACCTAGATCGAAATGTGGCAGGGCCATGCGATTGGCCAGCTGTGGAGAGCTCTTCAGGGAAATGTTTATTCTGTGAATAAATGCCCAATTGACAGGAATTCCTGGCTGTCCAAGTTCTGGAACGTTGTGTGCCCAGAGTGGCCCTGAGGAATTTGAAGGCAGACAGAATTAAGCTCAAAAACCTGACCTCAACACACCTGCACTGTGTGTCTTTGCACAAGTCACTCAGCCTCTCTGAGCTTCCATTAGCTCATCAGTAGAATGGAAATGTTCCACTAATAAACAAACTCTTTAGGGTTATGGTGAGAATCACTAAATGACATCATATATGTAGAAGACTTTTTTAGAGTTTTGGGTCCAAATCAGTTCTTATAAACTCTTCTTGTCAAGTACATACACAAAATCAAAAAAAATATTAATTGCAATTGGATTCAGAGATGGAATGGCCCCTCAGAGTATAAGTAAAGCACAGAAGAGGAGAAAGCAATGAAACATTGGAACAATTAGACTCAGGCAGGGTGGGAGGAAACTTTTGGAAGTGATTGGCATGTTTATGGCATAGAATTGGTGATGGTTCCATGGATGTATACTTATCTCCAAACTCATCAGATTGTATACATTACGTTGTACAGCTCTTTGTATGTCAATCACACTTCAATAAACTGTTTTTAAAAAAACAATAAAGTCAGGCACTAGTATTAATTAAATACTACAGAGTCACATCCTCAATAGGTCAGGTTCTAAATTCAGCACAGACGGGGAAAACTGCCTATGTTTAAAACACTTCGAAAACACTTTAGGATTGTATATACAATGTTATGCAATGTCAAATACACATTCTTATGCACACTGGAAATTGAGGACCGAGGAAATAGAATGAAGGGAGGAACAAAAGGAACTTCTTTATGCAAATGTCTGGGCACATTCTACTTTTCAAATGACTAGCAAATCCCTAGTGGTGGATGGCAGGGGTGGAATTTCAGTGTTTCTGCCTGCCTGCAGGGTTTCCTCCAATCTTCTTAAAACATTGAGCTTCCAAGTGGTTGACAGTAGTGTTGTTCATCAATTATCTCCCACCTTGAACACAATAGGATTGGATGTGCCTGTTCCCTTGAGGTTAAGTGAGATCATGTGATTTGCTCGGGCTGAATGTGAAGTGATGTGTGCTAGGGCTGAGGCGCTCCAGTTCTGCTAAGTGCTAAGCAACTCTTCATTGTCTCCCCCAGCTGCAGGGGCCAACAACATTCCAGATGATGAACCCTGAGTATCTAAGAGAGGTCAGTGTTGGGCAGAGACTCCACCAACCTACAGTGGATTTATAGCTTGAGGGAGAAATGAACTTTTGCTGTTTTAAGCCGTCCATATTTGGGAGGTGTGTGTTACTGCAGCAAAATCCAGCTGACCCTGACTGATAGGTTTGATAATCTTAATACAAATTCATAGATTTGTTTGTTAAGATTTTTTTAAAATGTCATTACCTCTTATAGGGGGAGGAAAGTTCTAAGTAAACTTGTAAGTTAAATAAGACTGATGTGACTTCATGTAATTATACACTGCCAGGATTATACCTGGAACTTTGCTAAAAGCCAAGAATGAAATATTAGACTATGGATCAGTGAAAGCATTTAGGAGTGGGTAATAGAAGAAATTAGTACTAAAAGGCTCTGGACCAGAGGGCTAGGAGGGAGGAAACCAATGTTTACAGAGTGCCTGCTTTGTGCCAGATACTGTGCTGCCCAATGTTTACAGAGTGCCTGCTATGTGCCAGATACTGTGCTGCATGCATTGAAAATATAATTTATTATTCTCACTAAAACTCAATGATGTAGAAACTGAGGCTCAGAGAGGTCATAGAAGATGTGTAGTAGCAGAGAAAGGATTCAAACCCACACTGGCCTTACTCTTACATCGATGCTCTTACTGGAGCCATAGGGAGGCTGAGTTTGGCAGGACACACTGGCCACCATTGCTCCAGGGGTGGTTGCAATTTAATGTGGAAACAGGCTAGCATTCAGTTTTTCAATAGCTCAGATATGACAGTCTCTTGGCGAGGACTAGGATGTCCAGAGGGCTTGCTCCACACAGAGCAGCCCTGCTTATGACTTCCTGCTCTGCACCCACAAGGGTCCTGGGCTTCTTGGGAGTGTCTTCGGAGGAGGAAGCAGCATTCCAGGTCCACATGCAGACAGCTGTGAACTAGGATGACTCATGCTGGGACAAGAAAGCCACTTCTTTGCCTGGATTCCCCGTCCCCAAGTCCGAATCTGGGGAAAGCTTCCTTAAGCTCCCTGAACACAAGACTCTGGGTGGCTGGCGCATGAAAGGGGCTGGAAGCCAATGACGTCCAAAGAGAGCAGGGTCCAGAACAAAGAGGAAATTCAGGGTGGGAGATCATTTTTTCTCCCTGGCAAGGCTCCTGCAGCCATCTGGCTGAGGGGGCTGTTATTCAAACCTCTGGATCGTAGTCTGTTTGTTTTTGAGCAGTTTGCAGCTGATTATTTTCATCAAGTTCCCTGAGACCAACCGCACTGGCTCCAATACCAGGCAAACCTGTGCAGCCAGCACGTCCTGTCAGCCAGGTTCACAGTTGGTTCCCCTCCCAGGGAACCAGCAGCATTGTTCTCTTACCCACAAGTAGCCCCTGGCCCAGGACAGGGCATTCACCTCTGGATGCCTGGCCCAGCCCTCCAACTGTTCCAGCTGACATCAACCGGACAGACTGGAGGGAAGGAGGGGCATCTGGGAGATCAGAAAGCCCCTGGTGGCCAGACCAGCTCCAAGGGCCTTTAGAGTTGTCAGCTCTGAAACGGTAGCACCAACCTTTTCTGGGTGTCATCACTGTGCAGAAAGGCAGGATGGAGAGATCTCAGAGAGGACTGAGTTCAATGATCAGATCTGATCTCCATTACTCTTGCCATCAGGCAACTGAACCTCCTTTTCTTCCTCTGAGGATCAGGGATAGTAAAGCTTTCTGTCCCTGGGCTGTTGTATGCAAATGCATACACACAATATTATAGGCAGACCTCGTTTTATTGCACTTCACTTTATTGCACTTCTCAGGTATGGTGTTGTTTTTACAAATTGAAGGTTGGTGGTAACCCTTCAACGTTGAGCAAGTCTGTTGGTACCATTTTACAGCATTTACTCACTTCACGTCTCTAGGTTACATTTTTTATTTTTTTAATTTTTGGCTGCATTGGGTCTTCCTTGTTGTGTGCAGGCTTTCTCTAGTTGCAGTGAGCAGGGGCTACTCTTTGTTGGGGCACACGGGTTTCTCACTGTGGTGGCTTCTCTTGTTGTGGAGCATGGGCTCTAGGCATGCGGCTTCAGTAGTTATGGTACGTGGGCTCAGTAGTTGTGGTTTGCAGGCCCTAGAGTGCCAACTCAGTAGTTGTGGCGCACGGGCTTAGTTGCTCCACAGTATGTGGGATCTTCCTGGACCAGGGGTTGAACTCATGTCCCCTGCATTGGCAGGTGGATTCTTAACCACTGTGCCACTGGAGAAGTCCGTATGTCACATTTTTAGTAATTCTCACAATGTTTCAAACCTTTTCATTATTATTATATTTATTTTAGTGATCAGTGATCTTTTTTTTTAACAGCTTTATTGGAGTATAATTGCTTAAAAATGTTGTGTTAGTTTCTGCTGTATAACAAAGTGAATCAGCTATACATAGACATATATCCCCATATCCCCTCCCTCTTGCGTCTCCCTCCCACCCTCCCTATCCCACCCCTCTAGGTGGTCACAAAGCACCAAGCTGTGATCAGTGATCTTTGATGTTACTACTATAACTTGCTGTAAGTTCAGATGATGGTCAGCATTTTTTAGCAATAATGTATTTTTTATTTTTTTGCGGTATGCGGGCCTCTCTCCGCTGCGGCCTCTTCCGTCGCGGAGCACAGGCTCCGGATGCGCAGGCTCAGCGGCCATGGCTCACGGGCCCAGCCGCTCCGCGGCATGTGGGATCCTCCCGGACCGGGGCACGAACCCGTGTCCCCTGCATCGGCAGGGGGACTCTCAACCACTGCGCCACCAGGGAAGCCCAGCAATAATGTATTTTTAATTAAAGTATGTACATTTTTTAGACATAATGCAATTGCACACTTACTAGACTACAGTGTAGTGTAAACATAACTTTTATATGCACTGGGAAACCAAAAAATTTGTGTAACGTGCTTTATTTCAATATTCTGTTTATTGTGGTAGTCTGGAACTGAACCCGAGATAACTCCCAGGTGTGCTTGTATATGTAAAAGGCCTAAGACCACATCTGTACATAGCAAGTTCTTTTTTTTTTTTTTTTTTTTTTTTTTATGGTACGCGGGCCTCCCCCTGTTGTGGCCCCTCCCGTTGCGGAGCACAGGCTCCGGACGCACAGGCTCAGCGGCCATGGCTCACGGGCCCAGCCGCTCCGCGGCATGTGGGATCCTCCCAGACCGGGGCACGAACCCGTATCCCCTGCATCGGCAGGCGGACTCTCAACCACTGCGCCACCAGGGAAGCCCCATAGCAAGTTCTTAACAAATATTATTAGTTTTCTCCTTCCACTTCTTCAAGCATGTGCTACGCTGGCCTCTCAGCTCTCCTGGCTTGAAGGATGGGTGAGGCCTGGTGTTCCTTGCTTTGGGGAATGGGATGCAGGGACTGGGGGTTTTCCTTCCAGAGGCAATAAGAATGGTCCATGTCTTCAAAGTAACTGGGGTGGCCACAGACTGATAACTTCTTACCCAGAAAGTAAAATCCAAACGGTTTGGTAAGATGTGAGCTCAGTTACTCAATCTGCCTTTAGGACATCAGCCTGTCCTTGGGGTCAGATGAGCTCTTAACAGGCCTGGAATTTTGTTATCTGCTTTCTCCTGCAACTGTTTTTCAGTAGAGAAATCCCACCTGTGCAACAGGAACACATACTCAAGGTTCTTCAGAATGAGCTTCTGTGTGTGCCAGATGGGCAAGTTCAATGGCAAGGTGTGTGTGGTCGGGGGTGTCATTTTAAAAAGGAAAGAGGGAGGGGGCTCTGTCTGAGGGGAAGGGAAATGCTTGCACTTGCCCAGTGCTGAAGGAACCTTGGGTAAGGTAGCAGGTGTATACATGCCGCTGACCTGCTCCCAAGCTCTCCAAGAGAGGCCCAGGGAAGGAGAGCCCTGCAGGGGAAAACAGAGCTGGAAGTAGCATTCAATTACTTTCAACTGCCCTCTATGGGAAGATAGAAAGAGGGTGATCAAGGCAGGGGGCTCTTGGAGACTGAGGTGCTCAGAGCTGGCAGGAGCCCCGCTGACTTTAGGGGTGGGTGTGGACAACTGTGGAAGAACAGCCAACCACTGACCTTGCTGAAAGAGCCATGTCCTGAGCTTGGGCTGAACTGAGAAGACAGAGGGAGCAGTGTTAGATCCGAGTTGAGGATGTCTTGTCTGCAGCCCTGGACAAGTCACTTCCACCCTGCAGGCCTTGGTTTCCCTTGTGTGAAGCTGGAGGATTGGACTGTGCCATCTCTAAGCAGTTTCCAGAACTGACTCGTGTAGTCTCTGCTGCAGACGTCTGGTGAAGAAACCAAAGGAACGGAGGAGGGTGATTGGTCACGCGAGTCCACACCCCTTCTCTCTGTCCACTGGATGTCCCACATTGCCCACACTCATTTATCGAGTTGCTGACAAAAAAAGACTGCTCACCAACACTCACACAGGTTTGTCCACCATATAATCCTGTTCATTTTTCTCCCAACAACCCTGTAAGAAGATAATACCTACAGTTGATTGAGTGATATGATGTGCTGAGCATTACCCTAATCCTTTTACATATTTCGTCTTACTTAATCCCCACCATACTCACATGAGGCATGGGTATTATTGTCCCTGTTTTTTTTTTTTTTTTTTTGCAGTACGTGGGCCTCTCACTGTTGTGGCCTCTCCCGTTGTGGAGCACAGGCTCTGGACGCACAGGCTCAGCGGCCATGGCTCACGGGCCCAGCAGCTCCGCAGCATGTGGGATCCTCCTGGACCGGGGCATGAACCCGTGTCCCCTGCATCGGCAGGCGGACTCTCAACCACTGCACCACCAGGGAAGCCCTATTGTCCCTGTTTTACTGATGTCCACTTGCCCTTGCAAACGTGAGTTCCTCTAGACACGCAATAACTGGATGGAGTCTCTGAACCTGACCCGTGTACTCTCCACTTGGGCCCTCGGCCCTGGGCCAGCTCCTGCCTGTTTGCATTAGGCTCCTATTTCCTCCCAGCTGTCCTTGGCTCTGGTCTCCCTCTTACCAGAGGGAACCTTGAGAAATCATTCTCCAGATGCAGCAGGAAGAGACCACTCAGGTCGGGTGGGTGCTGAGGGAGAGGCTGAGTTACTTTCCATAAGTCTGCTCCTCCCCAGAGAAGGGCTGGCCCACTCAAGTCTCCCAGGACAGTCTGAACAAGTATCTGATCTGGAAATTTGGCCCAATGTTCTTCCTTCCTTGCTGGCTCAGAGGATCCAGGGCCACATTTGCTGGGCCAAGTCCTCCACCTGCGTCCTAGATCCTGAGGCCTCCCTCTCCTGCTCAGCCTTCCCTCCCTGGCAGCCCTGTCCCTCCCTCTCTACTGGCTCCTTCCCACTGGTTGCTGCTGAGGGGCAGCAGAAAGAGCCTGGACACGGAGTCAGAAGACTGGGAATCAAAGCTGCTCTGTCACTTACTAAATGCATGACTCTAGACAGGTCAGCCACCTGGCTGAGCCTCGGTTTCCTTTCCTGGAAATTGGGGTTATGAAGGTGATAGGGCCGCAATGCCTCTGCAGTCTGATTTCCAACTGCCCCCCCCCCATCTTGCCACCTCTGCTCCACCCAGACCTGTCTCCTGCCCATGGATTATTTAACAAATCCATTCAGTAGGTAGGCTGGCACAGAGCACACTCCCATAAGAAGCTCCACACAGGCCCTGCTATCATGGAGTCCACAGTCTAGAGGGTCAGGGAAGTAATAGACAGGCAACTATCAGACAGTGCACTGCGAACTGTGATGCCAAAAGCCAATGGTGTTGGGGTAATGTGAAAGGCATCCATTCAGCCCTGGGATGCCTGCAAAGACCTCCCAAAGGATGAAATATCAAGCTGAGATCTGGTAGGAATCAGCCCTCTGAAGAAGAGGAAGAGAATATTCTAGGCAGAGGGAATAGCTTGAACCAAGGCCCAAAGACAATAGAAGGTTAGGGGACGTGAACAAACATGGTTTGGTTTGATTGCACCACAGCACGTGCATGCATGTGTGTGTGTCTGTGTGTGTGGGTGCACTCATGCATGTTGGAGTAGGAGAGAATGGAGAGGTGAGCCTGGAGAAGTGGCCATGGACTAGCTTATGCAGAGCAAGACTCTGGGTGGTACGCATAGAGAGCAGTGGGGGAGGATTGGAGGGGTTATAAGCAGGGAAGGGACATGGTCAGGCAT
Organism: Mesoplodon bidens; assembly: GCF_964165515.1. NCBI lineage: Eukaryota > Metazoa > Chordata > Mammalia > Artiodactyla > Ziphiidae > Mesoplodon > Mesoplodon bidens. The sequence continues at coordinate 25,529,296 of NC_138162.1, read as the reverse complement.
GATTTTGAAGATGCCTCTGTCTGCCATGGCAAGAGGGGATCAGATTAAAAAAAAAATGATTGCCAATACCAAGCATCTATGAGGATGTGGAGCCACTGCAACTCCCATACTCACATATAATGGGATGTATACCTGTAACCTGAACCACTGTTTTAAAGAACCATTAAGCAACACCTAGTAAAGTTGAAGATCTGGATATTCTTTTTTTTTTTCTTTTTTAAATCTGATCCTCTCAGACGTGGGTATTCTTAACCCAGCAACTCCATTTCTTGGTTCCTACCCAAAGAGACATGTGTGAGGCATGTCTATGTAAGGATATTCACTGAAGTACCATTTGTAATAGTAAAAAAGTTGAAATGACCTATCCAGGCATCTGTAGACAAACAACTCGGTAAAGTGCAATTTGCTTATACCTTGGAATACTACTCAATGGTTAAATGAATGAACTGGATCTCCATGTATCAAGGACAAATCTGAAAATATAATGAGCAGTGGGGGAAAAAAGGCAACTTGCAAAAGGATATGAACCTAATACTTTGTGGTTTGTGGATCATCAGTAGAAAAGATATAAAAATACATGTGGGAATTCATCACACCAAATTAGGATAATATTTACTCTGTGGATGGAGGGTTAAGGGGTAGGGTAGGAATTTAGCTGAAATTATAATCTTATATTTCTATACAAGACAGAATTGAAGCAAATATAGTGAAATGTTAATACCTACTGAGTCAAAAGGGTGGTATCTTGTGACTTTTGCATTGTTTGCTATACTTTTGATATGTTTGAAGTTTTTGGCAATTGAATTTTAAAATGGATTCGAGGACAACAAGGCAAGGGGGAGGCAGATCTGCTGGGGAGGCTTTTGCTGTGTCCAGGTTGGGGAGGTTTTTGCTGTGTCGAGGCTGGGTAGGCTTTTCCTGTGTCCAGGCTAGGGAGGCTTTTGCTGTGTCCAGATAAGGGAAGCTGGTGACTTGGACCAGGGGAGGACACAGTGGGGAATGGAGAGAAGCAGATACAAATGAGCAACACTCAGAGGCAGAATCAGCACAACTCTCTGCCTACTGGGATTCTTCCTTCTTTCTCTCTTTATCCGCAGGCACCTACTCAGAGTTCTGCCTCTATAGGAGGCTTCTTCAACCATCCTGGTCCTCAGAGATCTCTTTACTCTGACATCTTCTAGGCCTTGAAATATCAGTCACTCCTGGAGTCATTACATGCAACAATGCCTGAACTTGTGGTGTCCACATGTTTCCTTTCTCCAGTAAAACCATGTGTTTGAGCAGGGCAGGAACTCTCTCTTATGCTCTTGACGGGTGTCCCCCTGGCACGTCTATGTGGCTAATTGCTGTATCCCATGCTGCCCTCACAACATGTCCGTGGTTAGTGCCAGAGAAGTTCTAGTTGAATGAATACATGAATAGATAAGCGAATGACTAAACAAGTTCCAGAAGGAATTGCTGAGTAAATGCAGGGAGTCAATTGGCAGCCCAGAATTCAAACCACAATTTTGCCATTAACAAGTAGTAACTTTGGCAAAGTTGCTTCACCTCTCTGAATCTGTTTCTCCAGCTATAAAATGGAGAAAATGCCCATATTTCATGGAACTTTCCTTGTTCCTAGCCCAGAAAGTGTGGCTCTTCATACCAGTGGATGCAGCCCCTTCTGCAGACAAGTGATGGAGCCAGGAGGACCTCTGACCCAAGCTGGGCCAATCACACTCTCTCCCAGGAATTTGGAACTTAGTCAAGTGACTTGCATTCATCAAACATTTGATGAGCAGCCTACTCTAATCATGCCTTGAGCTTGCACAGTCATATATTTTAGCCAACATGCTGCACTGCAAGATGAGAGCCTGAGGACTTCCCTGGTGGCCCAGTGGTTGAGAATCTGCCTGACAATACAGGGGACACGGGTTCAATCCCTTGTCCAGGAAGATCCCACATGCTGCGGAGCAACTAAGCCTGTGTGCCACAACTACTAAGGCTGTGCTCTATAGCCTGCGAGCCACATCTACTGAGCCCGTGTGCCACAACTACTGAAGCCCACGCGCCTAGAGCCCATGCTCCACGGCAAGAGAAGCCGCCGCAGTAAGACGCCCACGCACCGCAGTGAAGAGTAGCCCCCACTTGCCGCAACTACAGAGAAAGCCAGCATGCAGCAATGAAGACCCAACACAGCCAAAAATAAATAAATAAATAAATAAATAAATAAATAAATAAATTTATAAAAAGATGAGAGCCTGAGGATTTGGGGGGAAAACAGGATACTTGTCCCTCTCTCCTGCCCCTTATCACAGCCTGTTTTCTAGGGCCTTTGTAGACAAGCCTTCTCTGTCTTACAAGGCCAAGGTTGACTTACTCCTGTCTTCCCCACAGCACAAAGCCTAGCGCCTGGCACTGAGAAGGCACTCAAGTGACATTGTTTCAGATGAATTGTGTTGGATATGAATGGAAATAGACCAGGACTCATGAGGGAAAGAGAAAGCGAGCTGGTGAGTGCAGACAAATTCAAAGCATAGGAGGGATGTTTTAAGCAATTGGAGATATTTAACTTGTTGCAGAAAAGGCTCATGGAGAGCAAACAGAAAAAGCGATCCAATGTTCTCCGTGGCTAAAAGTTACAGAGAAGCAGGTGTGGCTTCACGCCAGGAAAAACTTCCTGTTGGAACTGCTCACAGGTATGTAGATTGTCTTATAAGTCTCCCTGTTTGGGGACATGTGCAAGCAGAGACTGGGTACCACTTAGCAGCTATTCAGGCACTATATGAGAGGGCTGGGCTAGTGACCTGAAAAATTCCTTTCAATTGGGAGTGTCTAAGTCTATGCATTTATTTGTTGGTGCACCCTAGAGGAAATTGTTAGTCAAAGTTCTAGTTATTAGTGAGACCTCTCAGAAACTTTGGCCATGTGTTCTGAAATACATATCAGACAAAGAGCATCCATGGAATAACTGTTATGATTTATCATTTCAGTTTTTATTATACAGTTTTATTAATGTTGGATAAAGTTTTAAGAGAAGCTTTTTTGCCCTAAAAGTGTTAATGGGTTGCCCGTCAGCTTCAAAAGAAGAAAAATAGCTAATAGAAAAATTATATAGTTGCAGTGTTAACCTCAAAGTGGAAAGAAGAAGCAAAGTTCCAGCAGAGTACAGGGCATGTGCTCAACACATGGGCATGTCCTGCTCTCTCTCTTTTTATAGTCTGCCCGAAGTTACCAAGAAGACAAAATCAGGATGAAGGTCAGGATTACAGAATCCAGTGGGACCTTGTGTATGTGAAACCAGCTAACTGAAGACAGAAAAATTTCCAAAATTGTTATGGAGTAAGAATTCCCCCTGCCCCATAATGATACCTCCACTGGTCCCCTTCCAGTTTACCTCTCCCATCAGCATAACAATCCACTCCCTGAATAAGCAGGACCATTCTCAGAAGAGGCAGAAAGAGAAGAGCTGGGGGGGCTTTCAGGAAACTCTATCCTGATCCTATCTTCTTCTTGGGCCTTTTGGCATCCTGATGCTTGCCCATTAGCCATCCCCAGGTGGACCCGGCCATCAGGTAAGCATGTAAATCCATACACTTAGTGTCCATGATCTACATATCAAAGTCAGAGAGAGAATCTACATGGCAAACAGAAATGATGAAGGATCCTATCATTAGACAAGTACCTATAATCAAGGTTTTTAACCTTGGTTGAGGGAGACTTTAAAAACCCAAAAACTTCCATTTGAAATCACTAAAATAAGGATCTCTGGGGGTGGGACATAGATATCAGCATTTTTGCTTTTTTTTTTAATGAGATATACTTTACATACCTCTGAAAATTATAGAACTTAACTACTTATCTTAATGTGTTTTGACAAATGTGTATACCCATGTGACCTACACCTTTATCAAGATATGTAACATTTCTATCACCTCAGAAAGTTCCCAGCTGCCCCTTCCTAATCATTCCCCAGAGCTCAAGATGCAAACATTGTTCTGATTTTTTTCTACCTTAGATTAGTGTTTCTTGTTCTGGAATTACATATATTGAATACATAGAATGATATAGTACTCTTTTATGAATTGACTTCTTTCACTTGCATAATGCTTTTGATTTTCATTCATGTTTTGTATGTATCAGTAGCCCTTTCCTTTTTCATTACTTAGTTGTATTCCATTGTATGGATGTGTACAGTTTATTTCTCCATTCAGCAGTTGATAGACATTTTGGTCACTTCTAGTTTGTGGTAATTCTGAATAAAGCCTCTATAAACAGTCACATGCAAGTCTTTGTGAGGACAAATGTTTTTATTTCTCTTGGTTAAATACCCAGGAGTGATATTGCTGAGTTATACCATAAGTAGAGGTTTAACTTTATAAGAAACTTCCAAACTGTTTTCCAAACTATGCAATTTTTACATCCCTACCAGCAATGGATGAGAGTTCCAATTGTTCCATATCTTTGCCAGCACTTGTTATTGTCAGTTTAGTTTTTTCAATAAACTTTTTATTTTAGAACAGTTTTAGATTTACAGAAAACATTGTAAAGGTAGTAAAGAGAGCTCTTACGTATCCTGAACCCAGTTTCCCTTATTATTAACACTTACATTAGTATGTACATTTGCTACACTTAATAAACCATTATTTGTACCTTATTCTTAACTAAAGTCTTCTCTTTATTCAGGTTTCTTTGGTTTTTATCCAATGTCCTTTTTCTGCTCCAGGATTCCACACACAATACCACATTACATCTAGTCATCATGTCTTCTTAATCTCCTCTTGGCTGTGACTGTTTCTCAGACTTTCCTTGTTTTTGATGACCTTGATAGTTTTGAGGAGTATTAGGTATTTTATAAGATGTCATCAGTTGGGATTTGCCTGGTGTTTTTTCTCACAATTAGACTTGGGTTATAAATTCTAAGGAAGAAGACCACAGAGATATCAAGGGTACATACTATTCTCATCACATCATATCAAGGGTACAGACTATTAATGTGACTTCTCACAGTTTATGATGACCTCAATCACCTGGCTGAAGTCCTGAGAAAAAATCTTTCAGTGTGTCCATATATTTACCTTTTCCATTGCTCTTTATTCCTTCTGCAGTGTCCAATTTGCTATTATCCAATCTAGTGAATTTTTAAATTTCAGGTCTTAGATATATATATATTTTTAAATTAATTAATTAATGGCCGCATTGGGTCTTTGTTGCTGTGCGTGGGCTTTCTCTAGTTACAGTGAGCGGGGGCTACTCTTCATTGCAGTGTGCAGGCTTCTTATTGTGGTGGCTTCTCTTGTTGCGGAGCATGGGCTCTAGGCACACAGGCTTCAGTAGTTGTGGCACACGGGCTCAGAAGTTGTGGCTCATGGGCTCTAGAGTGCGGGCTCAGTAGCTGTGGCGCACGGGCTTAGTTGCTCCGCGGCATGTGGGATCTTCCCGGACCAGGGCTTGAACCCATGTCCCCTGCATTGGCAGGCGGATTCTTAACCACTGCACCACCAGGGAAGTCCCCAGATCTTACATTTTTTAGTTCTAAAATTTCTATTCCGTTTTTTTGCTTGTTTGTTTCCATTTCTCTGTTAGAGATTCCCCCATCTGTTCATTCATTATGTCCATCTCTTCCTTTACTGAACATATTGATAATAGCTATTTTAAAGTTCTTATCTATTAATTCCATCATCTTATCACCTCTGGACCTGTTTTTGCTAACTGTTCTTTCTTCTAGTTTGGTGCACATTTTCCAGCTTCTTCATGTTTCCAGTAATTTTTGTTTGTTTTCTGGACATTGTGGATATGATGTTGAGAGTCTAGATTATCTCCTTTTAAAGAGTCTCTTTTTTTTTTTCTGGCAGGCAGTTGCCTTTATTTTAAAGACAGAAAGGCACAGCCTTTCTGGGGTCTCAACTGAATGTCCAGAGTATTTGGTGATGTCTCTCTAATATGGCTAGTCAGAAATCCAGTATCTGTCAGTGCTGTGAGACTACCAAAATCTCTGTTGACCTTGTAGCCCTCCAGTTGCTGTTTCCTGCCAAGTCTCTCAGAGTCTCACTCTGTGCATGTACAGCTTAGTACTCAGCAAAAGACTTAAGGGAATTTCATGAAAATTTCATATCAGTATTTTTTAAAGCTCTCTAAGTGATTAAAATGTACAGCCAAGGTTAAGAACTATTGAGTATTAATTCCCTAATTGTGAAGGAGTTGGAAAAAATGCCCTAGTACCAAAGAAAATGCCGAACCCCTCAAGGTGGACTGGTCCTGGACAAAATCATGAAGGATGTTGATAAAAAGAACTCTACACTAAAATGGCTCTAACCTGGGAGACATAAAGGAACAGAATCCAAGATTAATCAAGTTTAGTGTACCTCCTGTCCTTTAAAAGGATCAGCTATTATAGCTCATTCTTGCTCAGTTTGAGTAGTCCTCCTTTAAGACTTTCCTGTCACCTAGACTGTAAAAACTAAAGTGATAGCTGGTCAAAAAGAATTCCCAGTGCACTAAAGCCAGCAGGTGGAGGAAAATGGATCAACCCTTAGTGAATCCCTGTCAGTTGTCAGGTTCCAAATTCAGAGGATATAAGAGGAATAAGATGTCACTCCTGCCCCCAAAGTGGCTTCAAATGTAGTGGAAATTCCAGTGTATATGGAGCTAAATTAAGTACATTTCAGACTGTGATAGGTCCGTGGTATGGCAGAGATACATTCAAATTGCTTTTAGGAGCACAGGTATGTCTAACTTTGGGTTTGAAAAGGCTTCACAAAGGAATAGCTTTTGAGCTGGGTCCCATTAAGGATAAGAACGGTGAATGTGGTGAAGTGAAGAAGGGAAGGGTATTCTAGGCAAGGAGAACATATGAAGGGAGAATAAATGGAACATAAGGGAAATGTGGTAAGTTCTTTAATGGAAAGATGAGAAATAGAAGCATAGTTTATAGAAGAGAAGAAATAAGATGACTTTACTCTTCCCATCAGTTGAGATGAATCAAATTTAGGAAATAAAAAAATAACTTAGGGCTTCCCTGGTGGCGCAGAGGTTGAGAGTCCGCCTGCCGATGCAGGGGACACGGGTTCGTGCCCCGGTCTGGGAAGATCCCACGTGCCGCGGAGCGGATGGGCCCGTGAGCCATGGCCGCTGAGCCTGTGCTGCTCCGCAAGGGAGAGGCCACAGCAGTGAGGGGCCCGCGTACCGCCAAAAAAAAAAAAAAAAAAATAACTTATAAACAGTTCCTGTTGATTTGTAATGAATCTCACCTTCTTTGGGACTGGAGTGGATCTTTAGCAGAAATTTAACAAAGGTCTGACATAAGTGGGGGAAATCTAAACAGTGTACAGAGAACCAGAGATGTCTGACCATGTGAATCTAATCTGAAGATTGTAACCTCACTGAAGTTACACATTGCATTTCAAAATAAAACTGCAGAGAGTGAACTTTACACATGGACGGAGATTGTTCTCAATGTTTCATATATGTACAGGCACTGCAGAGAAGCAGAAATTACTGAGTAGATGGGGAAGCTTAAGGATGAAAGACACTTGGCCATATGTGCTTTAGAGATCTCCCCTGCAGCCAGAAAACAGGAGTCTGAGGCCTGAGTTTGCCATTTACTGTATATAATGCCCTTAAGAAAGTTTTTTAATTCCTTGGACACTTAGTTCCCTCTTTTACGAAATGGGCACATTAACGCCTGCTCACCCTGCTGTCTAACTGGATTCTCAGGAAAGACCAAATGATCTACTTTGTGGGGAAAAGCCTTATAAGGTTAGAGCCCATTTATGATGCAAAGAGTTATTATTACTAATAATAAACAAGAAGAATGTGTGACAATGCCCAGAATTTCCTGTTGAGACAATAACTTCATGAAACCATCAAGAAAACTAGGATGTTTGTTAATTCCACAATGAGAGTTATGTGCTGGTATTGTTTCAACCATCTCCAGGGAATAAAGGGTTTGACAGCAATAAAGAATGAGCCAATTTGACCTAAAGATTCTTGTTCTCTTTAGAATCATTTCAATAGCTTTTTGTGCCTTACCAAGACTTTTCCTGCCAATCCTGCCATGACTGATGAGAACTGGGTATTATTCAATGAATTTTTTCCTTAAAAAAAATTAAGGGAAATCTTTCCACATGCTAATACTCATATAATTCAGGTCTGTGAGTACTCCACCTCCTCCAAGGCAGCTCTCAGGCACAATGCTGGGGTCCTGAAGAACATCAGTGACCGTAGAAATTTCTTCTACTCACCAAGAAAAGAGGGAAATTCATGCCTGACACCAAACCAGTCTCTTGGAACCCCTCCTTTCCCCTTCTATAAGCTCAGGACAAGAGGCTTTCATGTGGATACGACTTGGCATTTATAAATTTGTCAAAGAACTGTGTGGGCAAAGCCCTCTAGGGGATACACACTGCCCTTCAGAAATGCAACACAAGGATCCTTTCTTGTTGGGTTAATGATGCCTGGTGGTGATTTTGATGACCTTTGGGATGTCATTTTCATTTCATGTCATCACACACAGTAGCTGACCACCCTTCCCCACATCTTGCCACAAAGAGCCTGTGGATTCTGGTCCCAAATGGTGACCCAAAGCCTCACACTGAATTTCTCCTTTCAAATTTACACTAAAATCATCAAACTACTATAATAAATGGGGAAAGTCTGAAACTTGGAAAGAGCGATTTTACAGCACATCTCAAATTTTAGCGTGCACACAAATCACCTAGGAGTCTTGTTAAAATGCAGATTCTGATTCAGTAGGTCTGGGATGGGGCCCAAGAATTTGCATTTCTAAGAAATTCTCAGGTGATGCTGAAACTACTGGTCCCTGGACCACACCTTAAGGAGCAAGAAATCAGAAGGCAAACATGAACAATTCTCCCAGAACTCAAAGGAAATGGTTAAAGAGATAAAAATGGTGAAAGAAAAGTTGGAGAGCCAAGAGCTGCAATAGAGCTTCTACATATAGAAGAAGAGAACAGAGAAGATAGAGAAAAAAATTGAAGTGGCATATATGTTTCAACTTTAGAAAAATGTATTAGTCTAATTCATCATATCAATATAGCAAAGCAGAAATACCACATAATTTTTTTGATAGGTGACAAAAATCACTTGAGGAAATTCAACATTCCATCATCATCATCATCATCATCCTCATCATCAAGAGAAGAATATTTTCTTAAAGTGACAAATGTACTCTATATAAAATCAAAGCCAGTGGGATGCTTAATGAGCCATTCCATTCACATAAGTAACAAGAAGGATATCCACTCCCATCAGTGTTATTAACACTGTTCTGCAAATCCTAAACCAGACAACCAAATACAAAAATGAAATTAGGGGTGATATTAGTGAGGGTATATTCAGTTTCATGTAATCATGGCTTAAACAAAATAGAAGTGTCTTCCACTCTCGCCTAAGTTGGAGGGAGCAGACCAGGCTGGTGTAGCAGCAATTCTAGGACTGCAGAGACCCAGACCTTCTTGTTCTCTGCTCAGTCATCACCAAGGTGGCTCTCATATTGTAGCTCTGCTATAGCTGTCACACATATTTGATGTCTCAGACCTCATGAATATTTAGTGCTTCCTTGGTCCTTCTGTCCTTCCCATCTATGTTCAACCCATACATGCTTTACTAACTTTATCTATAATATGTTACACAGCTGCTTGTTTCTATTGTTCTCTAAGGCAGAATTTAACATTTTTAATAACATAGCAATACACATTACACAAAATAAATATGTCATTTTAACAAATAAGGCTAAACTAGAATAATAAGTGTATGATAATAACTAGGCATGCTTTAAAATGAGTGATAATATAAACTCATCCTAACAAATATTAAATTGTATCATAAAAGGGCAAGAAATTTAACAGTATGCTAGCAGCTGAAGAAAAGACAGATTAGTGCGGGAAAGAAAGCTCCTAAACGGTCCCAACTATATATAAAAAGTAGTAGATGCGAATGCTATTGTTTCCAAATCATTAGAAAATGATGCCTGGTGGTACAACTTGCTAACCATATGGGAAAACTTAAAATTAGGTGCCTACCTCACACCATTCACAAATTCCAGATGCATTAAAGTTATAAATGAAAAAATAAAACCATGAAACTATACAAGAAAATACATATACATGTTTAAATAATCTTGGGTTGGGAAAATACTTAAACCTGCCAGCAAATATGAAACAAAAATTGAAAATATCAACCAATTTGACTCAATTTTAAAGATCTTTATACATAATTCTTTAAAAAGGCCAAAATGGAACTGGAATAATAAAGTAAGGAGGACCTAGCTAGCCTGGTTCTTTATGAAGATGGGTTGGTAGATCTCACCAAACTCTAACTATAGTTTTGCCTCTACGCTAGCTGAAAGATGATATGCATATATAAATTTTACTTGTTCAAAAAGTATACAGTCAACATGGATGAACCTCAAAAACATTATGCTAAAATGAAAGCAGTCAGACATGATAGGTCACATGTCATAAAATTCCTTTTTTATGAAAAGTCCAGAATAAGCAAATCCATAGAGACAGAAAGCAGATTAGCGGTTGCTGAGGACTAAGGGGAGAGGGGAATGGCGTGTGACTGCTAATGTATATGGGGTTTCTTTTGGGGTGATGACGTATTCTGGAATTAGTGGTGATGGTTGCATAACTTTGTGAGTATACTAAAAACCACTGAATTGTACACTTTAAAGAGGTAAGTGTTATGGTATGTGAATTATATCTCAAGTTTTTAAATAAGTGTATATTGCAATTCACACCCGAGAGTGGGTTCAGTTCTCAACTGACCCTGTTGTTGCCTCTATAACATAGTGAGTTAAAAGAATTCCCTTAGGGTATCATTAACACCTGGTGCTTGAATAAGACTCACTATAGGGATGTTTACATCCTGATGGCCAGGGTGGGCTAGCCAGGGAGATGCCTCCTCACTACGGCACTGGCCCCAGAGAAGGCCTCCCACATTAGGATGAGCCAACCCACACACCCACTACCAGGTTATATCTAGCCACGCATACTCCCAACAACTCAAAAAATTCTTCTTTTAGTTTACAAATTTGAGTAAGTATGTACTGAACTTCCAGTGGGTGGATTTGGCCATCTGTGGTTTCAGAGCATTTCTGAGCTTTTGGTTCCTAAACCATGGCCATGAACTCACAAGGGCTGGGACACTCTCCCAGAACTCCACCCGCATCACTTTCCAGTAACTCAGCGTCAGTGGGCTTTTGGTCAACCTGATAACATGTAAGTTACAGACATGGATTATCAGAGCCGGAAGGAACCTTAGAGAGTAATGTCTCACCACCCTAATTCTCGCCTCCCACAATCACTATTTAATAGATGAGGTCCAGAAAGGAGAAGGAGTCATCCCTAGATTACCCAACAAATAGGGGAAACTAGAATTAAATTAAATATCTGTGTCCCAGTCCTGAAAGCACATGTGGTTGTACACCCAATTATTTCTGTTGCACTATTGGCCTTAGCAACTCCACTTCCAATTAAATAGTCTCCCACACAGTGAAAAGAGAATGGAATGGCACGAGACCAGCAACAGGACAAGGTCTTAACCCTTTCAGGATGCTCCTGACAATGTCAGAAATTTGAAAGCCACACTCAGGACAGCTTCCTCAGGCAGACACTGCTGAGGACATGGACCTTCTCCAAGTTTCCTATGACTAAGTAAACTTATCCTTGTCCATAGATGGAATTAGTAGGAGGGACCCAACTATCTGCAGAGCAGATAAAATACTGTAGCAGAAAGGAAGCATCCTTCCTCCTTGTCTCCCCTGTCAATGCAGCAGTTTCTCCTATGATGTCAGGTGCCCTTTAATTCATTCATTCACTCATTCAACCAACAAACACTTCTTAAACATCTACAGTGTGCCTGGTCCTGTGCTGACGTTGAGACATGGAAATGGATCAAGCATATACTCGCCTTCAAGAGGCTCCCAGTCTATTGGGAGACATTCCTATTTGACCAGCCCTGATAGAAGGGGAAGGCTAGCGTCAGAAAGTTTGTGCAGAGCACCGTGGAGACAAAGGCGAGGTCATAATTTGGGTGTCAGGAAGGCTTCACAATGTTGATGCCATTTAAGCTGCATCTTGAAAGTCTTCAAATGGCAGAGGAGGGAGGGGAAGCTTTTCTGACACAAGGAACAGGTGAGCAAAGGCACAAAGTATAAGGGTGCATGGTGTGTTTGGGAAAGGGAAGGAGACCAGGGTTTCTGGAATGTGATAACTGGAGCTGGGTTATGTTGGCCTGTTCCCACTGAGTCTCCATCACTAAAATATGGATTTCTTGGGGTCAAGCTGTGCATTATCCCCTTCTGAATTTCCAGCACCTACTCAGAACTTGGCAAACTTTTTCCAAGTGAATGAGTGAGAGAAAAGAAGAATTAATGTGTATTAGCTACTAACTATGTGGGAGGCACTGTACTGAGTGCTTTACTTATATGCAGTGATGATGATGATAAGGCTCATATAAACCTTATGGATTTGGTATTATCATTATTGTTAATATTATTATTATCCCCCTTTAATAGGAAATGACTAAACACAGAGGTGTGAAATAACTTGCCCAAGATCACACGGCTAGTAAGAGGCGTATCTGGTCTTCAAACCCAGATCTCTATCAGATGAATGTACTCTCCTTCTTCATGTCTTTCTCCCCACTATCCTAGGGGCCAAATCTGTGTCAACTGCCTGTAGTTTGCTCTCTTAAATGCTGTTCTCTCACTGCAGTGAGAATGAATGGTAGGAGAAGGAGGGAGTGGCCAGATGGTAAAGAGCCTTGACTACCAGGCTCTGAATCCTGGACTTGATCTTAGAGATGATGAAGGTTTAACATAGGCCAACAGGTGAATTCCCTAGCAGTCCAGTGGGTAGGACTCGGAAATTTCATTGCGAGGGCCTGGGTTCAATCCCTGGTTGGGAAACTAAGATCCCACAATCTGTGCCATGCGGCCAAAAATAATAATAATAATAATGATAAGCTAGCAGATGTGGTCTGAGTCCTTTCAATACTTAGAATGAGGTTTGCCATGGACTTAGAAGCCAGGAAAAATTTTTTGGGAAGGGGAAAATGGAAATCAAAACTCCTTTGCTCTGTGTCAAGATGGGCACAAGCAGATATCTGAGAAGTGGTGAGTGGGACAAACGCCCTAAAGGGTTAAGGCTTCCTCCACGTGATAGTCTCAAACATCTGGCTCTCTTCTATTCTCTAAATTTGGAACGACTAGCTATCCACTTCCTCCTAATCAAGATAAGGTCAGGGCTGAGAATCCAGGCAATTGTGCTAGGTCATTTAATTGCCTTCCTCTTGAAAACCTTGAGCCAGCCATAGGGAAATTGTCTAGCCAAGGCAAAGAATAAAGGTCAACGAACATGTCGCATCCTGATGCCTTTTACAGATCCGAGGAGCCACAGGAGAAATCAATTCCAGTCAAAGGAGTTGCGAAATTCTTTTAGAAAGAATTTGACCAGCCCTGGAGCCAATATTTTTAAGATTCTCCAGGTCATGGAAAAATATATACTAAGAACATGAAAACAATACCAAGTGTCTCCAACAGCACGAAATTTACTTCTCATTGTTGTCTAAGTAAAACCAGACTAATTCAATCAGGGCTATGTTCCCTAACCCACCGTAAAATCATCTGTTATGAAGTATTAATGGGAAAAATAAGATTACCAGTCATTTCTACTTTCCTGGATGCCCACAATTTTGTTATTAACCACGATCTCTTTTTCAAAGCTTTTTTTTCTGACTATAAAAGTAATACATATTCATTGCTGAAATTTTGGAAAATAAGGAGAAAAATAAAGAAATAAAAATAACTATAACCCACCATTAACAACTCAGTTTTTTTTTGTAACAAAAATTGAGGTCACACTGTATATAGAATTTTATATTATTTTTTCATTTAGCATTTGTCAGTAGTTTAATCCTATATACATAGTATTCTTCAAATACATCATTTTTATCATTTATATCAGATTGATCAGCATGGATGTGCCATAATTAATTTAACTAGTCATCAGGCTGTGGACACTCAGGCTGTTTCTAGTCTTCTGATTTTATAAATGAATGTGTAAAATGTCTTGATACAAATATCTTTGTCCTACTCTCTAAGGGTCTCTTTTTGAAGTAAAATTACTAAACCAAGGGGTATGAAAAACTTAAGGTTCTTGATAGATATTGCCAAATTGCCTTCTATTTGTTCAACAAATATTAATTTGGTGCCCAGTGCCAAGCATGGTTCTGGCCACTGGAGAGGCCACAGAAAATGAGACAAACTTTCTGCCCTAGGGAGCTATATTCTAACATGGTACCAACTTATCTTCCCACTAGCCATGTATGAGAATGCCTGGCTCCTCCTCCCCTCATCAGCATGATGCTCTTTTAAGAATCAACCTTGGGTAACACAGTAGTCAAAAAGTGTTCTTTCATCTTTTGTTTTAATTTGCTATTTTCTGATTAACATATTTTCCCATGGATGTAGCAATCATCTCCATTTGTGTGCATGAATTGTCCGATCATGGTTTTTTTTTTTTGTATTAACACATTTGCCTCTTCTTATTGGTAAAAGTTTTAATATATTCTAGATGTTAACTTGCTGCCTGCCATATTTTATGAATATTTCTCATTGGCATTCTGAATATCTATGATGCTTTCTAACTTCATTTGGCAAATCTTGAGCACCTCCCAGGCATGGGGGGTGGAGCTGTGGACAGCAACATACATGGTCCCTGGTGGAACTGGTAGCGTCACAGGGGAGACAGACCTGCTTTATGAGAGAATGAGGCACGGGAGTGAGGGATAGTGTGCGAGGACCCATCTGGTGGCTGAGGGGCGGCTGGTGTCTTAGTGGGCTCCTGAAGGGTGGAGGCTGACAGAGGGAAGTATCCAGGAAGTGCTGGACAGGAAAAACCTACAAGGAGTGAGGGAAGCAGAACAAGAGCGAGGAGGTGCTCTCTGGTGAAGTCTAACTGGTTCCTGATCCACAGCTGGCTCGGGAGCATAAATTGCACAGCAAAGTTTCTCTCCTCGAGGTGAGGGTGGGCGGCCTTTTGTGAACCCACCCAGATCATGGTTAGGAGATGCTTGTGGAGGATGGGGGAATGTGACCTCCCTGGTAGGTGGCTCCCCAGAAGAGGAAGCTGTGGTGTCAGCAGTCAGCGCTGCTGCTGCAGCTGAAGATAGATGCAGGAGACTGGAGAAGGGGTCTGTGTGGGGCACTGATGGTGTGTCCTACACATGTCAGAGAAGCAGAAAGGCCAGGGTCGCAGGAGAGGTGTGGGAAGGGCAGGCAGCACGATCAAGATTGCAGTTAGCAGACAACTCTTTGGCTTCAGTTGGGAGAATGGACTGCAGGAGTCCAGGAATGACCAAGAAAGTTTGGGGCTTGCAAAATGCTTGATCCCTCACCTTGAAGAGTCACTGTGACCATGATTATCATACCAAAGAGAAATCCTATAACACAGAAACCCGATTAACATTGTTCAAATCCACATTTCCCAAGAAATCGCAGAGGAACAGGTGAGCAGAAAGGACAGCATAACAATATAAAGGGCCAACTCCAGGTGAGAGATAGAGGCCTAGACTATGGGGGTCCAGAACTACAGAGAAGTGGGTATACTGAAAACATATTTAGGAATTAAAAACCACAATATTTAACTGAAGATTGGATATGGAGCAAGAGAGAGGGAAATATCAAGGACAACTCCTGGATTTCTAATTTGAGCATCTGGATGGTGATGCATCATTCTTGGAGAAGGATTGGGTCAAGTGGAAGGCTGGGGGTGGGGGTGGGGAGAGGACCATGTGTTTGCAAATAACAGTTATCCTTAGACATTGTTAGGTTAATAAATGCCAGCAAAATGTGGAGCCATGAGAAGAGCCCTGGACTAAAGACTTGGGTTTGATCCAGTTCTACCAACAAATAGAGAAGGTCCCTTTCCCCACTGAGCCTCAGTTTCCCCACCTGAAAAATAGAGATAATAAGTCATAATCTAACTACTTCACACCACTGCCATTTTGATCAAATAAATGGATAGAAATAAAAAATAGATAAACAGCAAGGACCTACTGTATAGCACAGGGAACTATATTCAATATCTTGTAATAACAAACAATGATAAAGAATATATATATATAATACATATATACATATATAACTGAATCACTTTGCTGTATACCTGAAACTAACACAACATTGTAAATCAACTATACTTCAATCAAAAAAATAAATTTTAAAAAATGTGTGCTAATTTAGAGACTGCAACCAAACACAAAGGTATTATGGTGATTATCACTAGCAGTCATTAGAGGGTGCCTCAGCCATGACACCCCAAGGAATTAAGTCAGAGCAAGACATGAGGTCAACAGACCCAGAGACATAAATTTAGGTGGTGGCTATGTTATGAAAACAACTATACAGGTTCATTTATAATCATCCTAACAACATTTTTTTTTCAGGCAGGAAAACTTTTTTCTGTCATTAATGTCTCTCCCTCTTATTCACCTAGTGTTTTCAACCAGGGTCACTCTACCCCCATCGAAACCTGCTCTCAAGAAATCATCCACTGATTGGCATTAAAGAAAAAGTGTCAGTAATGCCTGAAGTGTTTTCTTCCCAGGGCGTGTGCCCCTCCTCAGCAGAGACTCAAATCCTCTGCCAGAGGTGAGGCTTTCTAATGGTGGAACTGGGGTGCAGGGAGCACATGCAGAGAGGGACTGAAAGTGAAGCAAGCCAGTCACAAAAGGACAAATACTGTAGGATTCCACTTCTGTGACAGAGCTCAAGTGTCAAAGTCACGGAGACAGAAAGCAGAATGGGGGTTGCCAGGGGCTGCGGATAACGGAGAGCTAGCATTTGATGGGTATAGAGTTTCAGTTTTGCAAGATGAGAAGAGTTTTGGAGATGAATAGTGGTGATGTCTGCACAACAGTGTGAATAATGCCATTGAACTGCACCCTTAAAAATGGTTAGGATGGTAAATTTTTTTGTGTACTTTACCATAATAATAATAAAGAGGTATTGAGAAGGTACAGGGTCACATCATTATACATTTGTCAAAACCCCTAGAACATACAACACCAAGAGTGAACCCTAGTGTAAACTATGGACTCTGGGTGATAATGATGTGTCAGGGTACGTTCTTCCATTGCAACAAATATACAGTTGACCCTTGAACAACGGAGGGGTTAGGGGCGCTGACCCTGTGCATATTTGAAAATCCGAGTACAACTTATAGTCAGCCCTCCATATCCAAGGTTCCTCTGTTATCTGTGGTTCCATATCTGGTGATCCTATAGTACTATAGTATGTACTACTGAAAAAAATCCATGCATAAGTAGACCCATGTAGTTCCAGCCCATGTTGTCCAAGGGCCAACTGCATAACTCTGGTGCTGGGTGCTGACAGTGAGGGAGGCTGTGCATGTGTAGGAGCAGAGGGTATATGGGAAATATCTCTGTACCTTCTGCTCAATTATGCTGTGAATCTAAAACTGCTCTAAAAATATTTTTTAAACAATCATAATAATAAAGAGTTATTGAGGAGGTTTGTGGTGCTCGTCCTGGTGCTCAGGCAATCACACCCCACAGATGGAGCCTGCTACCACACACACACACACACACACACACACACACGCACACACACACGCACACACACACACACACACACACGCGGCCCTGCACAGCCTTCTGCAGTCAGCTAGGCTAGGAGCTGGTCCCAGTCATTTGGGCCCATTTGGAGTTCACTCTGGAGCTTTTAATATTCAAAGGAATCTTTGTTCTCGCTGTGGAACCGTTTCTCATCCCATTTAGCTCTTACATAAGACATACTTTGGATCTGATATATGGGAAAAAAATTACCCATTTTATTCATTTTGAATAAACTAAAAATAACTATCCTCCCCATTTCCTGGAGCCAATAAAGACTGTTTGGAAAGGACAGAGGAAAGAAAGACATGAAATATGAAAAAGAACCTCAGGCTGGGCCTACAGAAGCCTGAGTTTAAAATCCGGCTCTGACTCTCAACTGCTGTGTGACCTTGGGCAAGTCCCTGCCCCTCTCTGGGTCTCAGGCACCTCATCTACCAAATGAGAGGATTGTGTTGGAACATCCGGCCTTTGAGATCCATTCAAATCTGACATCCTACTTTTCTGAGAGAAGTAAGACAAGGAGTTGAGGCATGCATATTTTGCTAGCCATCCAGGAAATGAATCATTTTTATTATTCAGAAACTTTTCCAAATTGATTTTGATGTGATCCTGTGTGATAAGAAATAGCTAATGTCGCCTCTCTTCCCATTCCTGTTCTAATGTCTAGAAATAGTCATTAAGTCACGGTCTCTACTTCCTCACCTCCTGCTAACTCCCCGGCAGTCTAGTTTCTGACTCCTCAATCCTTTGCAACTGTTCTTGTCAAGGTCACCACAACCTGTGGCGGAATCAATAGACATGTCTCAGACTTTTGCTTCCTCCCTGCACCTCTCAGAAACATTTCAACACAGGGGACCTTCCTATCTTTCTCAAGACACTCTTCTCCCTCAGGCTGAGAGGAAAAATGACTTTGCCCTCTCAGAGACCCAAGTGTCAAGGCCAGGACTGTACCCACAGTGTTGGTGCCAAAGCCTAGTGCCTCAATCCTGCAGGTACCGCAGCATCACTTGCAACCATTTGCCTTCCCATTGTCATCATTTTGCCACCAAATTCTAGATTCTCTGGGCGATTCATTCATTCACTCATTCATCAATTATTTCTTGAGAGTCAACTATTTACTGGCACTGTATCAGGCAATGGGAATACAATTGACCACTACACAGCATGGGTGTGAACTTCGCAGGTACACTTATAGGCAGATTTTTTTTCTATAAATACTACACAACTACACAATCCATGGTGGGTTGAATCTGAGGATGTGGAACTCCAGAGCTGACTGTAAAGTTTTAGTCTGATGTTCGACCCCAGAGGGAATGGGCTCCCTTAACTGCCCCCTACCTCATGTTCAAGGGTCAACTGTATGGCAAGACCTGCATGACCCCTGCCCTCCTAGAATTTATAATTCAGTGGAAGAGTCAGGCATTAAGCAGGTAAGTACAAGATACCTGTGTAATTACAAATGCGATGAGTTCTCTGAAGAAAAGGACCAGGTGCTGTGAGAGAGGAGAGCGAGGGGGGACCGGCAGGATGTGCATGAATGCCACTTGGAGGGAGTGATGGGTGACGCTAAGATCTGAAAGGGGGGGAGGAGTGCTCCAGGCAGAGAAAACGCTGTAGTGGGGGCCTGCTGGGGGGGGCGGCATCTTGAAAGGGCAACCTGGGGAACGTGGCATGGTCCTGTACCAACAGCACCCTGCTTTTACCTAGATCAAGGAGTTTGGAGTGGCCTTGGAGGAGCAGAGGAAGACTCTGGAGGGGCTACCTCCACCCCTACCCCCAGCCACCCCTTGGCACCACTACTGGGGCCAGGGCCAAAGGAGGTTGCAGCTGGACCACTTAAGGGCCTGAAAGCGGCCAGAGAAAGTGAGAGGGCAGAGCAGGGTGGGCCGTATCTGAAGGGCTGGATCCTACAAGACCTGGGAGGATGCCCCAAAGAGTCATCTGATTCTTGCTTTAGAAAAATGGTGTTTTGATCTGCAGAGACTCATGGGTGGGGGCCAGAGGGCAGAAGGGTAACCCATGGAGGCCAGTTCTTTAGAGATGACCCTGCTTATCTTCACCAGGCACAGAATTAGAAATATTCTGCCACGAGGAGAGAATAAAACCCTTTTCCTCAGCTTCCTTATGAAAGGCAGATGCTCCCATCATTATGAAGCCCTCAGGACCCTTCGAGGTGACCTGGTCCCACCTCCCCAATGCACAGATGAGGAAACCAAGGCTGGCAAGGTGCAAGGCCACCCAGGCAGGACCACGAGCGCAGCAAGTGGCACAGGTGGGATTCTGCTGGCCTCCAAAATTCACACCTTGGCCATGCATCGCCCTTGGATGCCACCTGGACCAGCCCATTTTCTTTTACAGGTAAGGAGACTGAGACTCAGAGAGAGAAGGTGGCTTTTCAAGGGCTGTAACCTGATCCCTAGAGGCTCATCTCTGCTCCTTCCCCTGCTCAGAGCTGCTTCCTTGTGGGTAGCAGAAGAGAAAGTGTCCCCTAAATGAATGCCGTTACCACTGGGCTGTGAACAAAACAATGTCCCCATGGCTGGGGACAGCCTGGGGCCATGTGAGGAAGTTGCTTCCTTGGAGCAACTGGTGTGGGAGCTGGAGCATTTGCTGGCCACCCCCTCTCCCAGGAACAGAAAACTCAGGAGCCACGTTGGGCAGGAGCCCGTGGGAACGAGGCCTGCACTCCCCTCTCCAGGGGCCCCTCAGCCACTGATTATTCTCCCAGTGAAAGCCTTGCCAAGCAGAACATCTGTATTGCGCAGGGAACTGGCGCCGGGGCGGCCCAGCTGCCACACGGGCTCGGCAGGAGTCCACCAGTTCTGGGGCTGTCACCTCTGACCCTACGGAGACTGTGTCTCCCAGGGTCCACATTCTGACCCTGGAAATCTGGAGCAAGTTAGGGGAAACTTAGATGTTGCTTTTTCCAGTTTCCTGTGGAAATTAAGTGACACAGGGAGGCATATCATTCAGGGGATGAGATGAAATATGTGAGGAGAACAGAGGAAATAATGCATGAGGTGTTTGTTTGCAAATCAGTTGTCTCTTCCTTGCTCAGGGCTTGTCAGAAAGAAGTTGACCTCTCACAAGGCAATAACAGCAAAGCAAGTCCTTCTTTTTCTAGAGAGCCTCAACTCAACCCTCATGGACCAACTCAGGCCCCCTGCTTCCCACCTGCCAAGGCAAAGTGGTGGCTGGGTTCACCCATCACCCTGTACACACCTTCACAGTGATCTTGTGACTTGAACTTGGAGGACAATTAGTCATTATATCTGTCTCCACTGCTAGGCTTCGGCAGATACTGTGCCTTAATCATCTCATATCCACAGTGCCAAGTAGAGGGCCTGGTACAGAAGAATAACCCACTAAATGTTGGAGAACTGGATGGGGGGGAGAGAAATGGAAGAAAGGAAGGAAAAAAGTAGAAAGAAAGGGGGAAATATAGGTTTCTTCAGGGTATTTGCAAGTCTCTAACTCTTCCCTATTGATTTGAAGCCAACACCTGCCTCTTAGAATTAACACGCCTCAAAAAAATTCATTCATCAGGCTGGAATAAGGCTGAGCTGAGCACCACAAATAACAGTGGCTTAAAGAAGATAGGAGTTCATTTCTCACTCACATAAAAGTCGTCCCGAGTCTGAGGAGGCTGCTCTTTGCAGTCATCACAGGCCCAGACACCTTCCATCTTGTTGCTCTGCCATTCCACGGGTGTTATACTCATACTTGTGCTCCAAAATGGCACACCACCAGGTCCACAGCCAGAGGAGGGGGAGAGGGCAAGGAAAGGCACACTCTCCGTTGAAGAGCATGACTGCATTTTGAGTGCATCGCTCCCCTCACCTCCCAGGGCCACACTTAACACAGGGCAGGCCGGGATTTATGGTCTTAAGCTGAGCATCTGTGTGCTGAGGTTCTATTCCTATGAAAGAAAGGGGAAATGGATTTTGGAAACAACCAGAAATCTTTTCCAAAATAACAAGTAACAGAAACTTTAAAAAACATATTTCAGGAACTTCCCTGGTGGCACAGTGGTTAAGAATCTGCCTGCCAATGCAGGGGACATGGCTTTGAGCCCGGGTCCGGGAAGATCCCACATGCTGCAGAGCAACTAAGCCCGTGCACCACAACTACTGAGCCTGCACTCTAGAGCCTGCGAGCCACAACTACTGAGCCCACGTGCCACAGCTACTGAAGCCTGCACGCCTAGAGCCCATTTTCCAAACAAGAGAAGCCACCGCAATGAGAAGCCCGTGCACCACAACAAAGAGTAGCCCTGGCTCACTGCAACTAGAGAAAGCCCACATGCAGCAACGAAGACCCAACGCAGCCAAAAATAAATAAATAAAGTATAAATTTATTTTTTTAAATCCCATATTTCAAAGCCCCAGTATTTTCATTACATATTTGACCATCCCAACAAACCTGTGAGGAAACTGAGGCTGGTGGGGGTGTGTTGGGGGGTGGAAACGCCTTTGGGCAAGGGCACTGAGGGCAGTTAAGGAACAGGACAGAAACCTGAGTGTGCGGTCTAACCTGGGATTTCAATTTAGACTCTCCCAAATGCTAGAAAGAGAGAAAGTGAGACAGGAAGGAAAGGGGCGGGGCACAACCATTAAAAGAATGACACAACCATTAAGAACAGGATACCACAAAAACTGGTTAGAACCTACTTAGCTCCAAGTTGGTGGAAGATTCAACTCCCAGCAGACCTTGAGCCTCACTATGCGCTCATTGTAATACATTAGCATATGTAAATGACATGCCCACAGGCACCATGACAGTTCCGAGGCTGACCACAAAAGGTCAAAAAGTGGGCAGTGCCCCAACTCCTGGAAATCCCTGCCCCTTCTCCAAGATGGTTAGAATATTCCTCCCACTCATTAGCCTATGAAATTACCCAGCTCGTAAAAACTAACCACACCCACACCTCAATGCCAGTCTCACCTTTTGAGACACACCGCATTCTGTATATGGAATGTGTATCTCTCAGGGCTGCTGTTGTCTTCTGAGATGACCCACACCCTGAGCATTCAGGGAGTGTGTATCTCCCTGAATAAACCTGCTTTCACTTTACTATGGCTCACTCTTGAATTCTTTCCTACTCGAAGCCAAGGACCCTCACTTGGTGGCCCACCCCAGGGACTCACTCAAGACCTGGGACGTGACCCTCCGCTCGCGCCCCATTTTTTCCTACAACAAAAGGAAGCTGAGATCACGCAGGTGTTTACGGGAGATCTGGGGGTCTGAGTTGAACCCCAGCTCAGTGTATCTGCTGTTGTATGTCTGTCCCCAGAGTTAGTGTTCAGAACAAATGGGTGAGTGGTCAGCTTTCCCCAGGCTGGTCAGGCTGCACCTGGAATGCTGTGTTCTGGGGACCAGCCCTTAATGGGAACACTGAGAAACAGAGGATGTCTGGGGCCAAGATGGGCTGGGAAGTGTCTGGATGTCCCATCCTATATGGAAAGAACCACAGCTGAACATTGTGGAGAAGGGCAAACTCTGGTAGATGTAATTCCTTATCTTCTCATCTCTGTCACGGGGAGGACTAAGTGACCTCATCTGTGTGACTCTGCAGAGCAGGACAAGGACCAGTGGAAAGAAGTCACTGGGAGGCACAACCTGCTCCAAGAAAAGGTGGTAACCAGAGTGGAATGCAGGTGTGGCAGGTGGTGAGAGCCTGCAGGGCTCTCAACAAGGCTGGAGATGCTACAGAAAGGATTCTTCTAAGGCAGAAGTTTTTACCTGGAGGCTCCTGTGGGCGTGTGCAGTCAGCTGTGATTGTGTGCAGGGCAGCCACATGCACACACACATGCATGCTCTCCTAAAGATGGGGGCCATAGCTTCCTTGAGATTCTCAAAGGTGTCTGTGATCCAAGCAAGATTCAGTGGCCTGGTCACTGGGAACCTCCAGGGTCCCTGCCCACTCTAAGATCCCACGGCCCCAGTGTAGGTGCACAAACATCCCCAGGGATGAGGGATAAGGAAGCTGGATTTTTCCAGCTCTATGCCTCTGTCTACACCTCACTTCTGTTCCGTCCCAGTCCTGAGGTCCAGGGAATGACCTGGAGGGAGACTTAATGACTGTCCAGATTTCAGTGGGCCTGAGAATCACCCAGCGAGGGTATTAACATGCAGATTCTGGTTCGGTAGGTCTGGGCTGGGGCCTGAGAGTCTGCATTTTTAATATACTCCCAGGCAATGCCAGGGCTGCTGGTCCATGGCTCACGCTTCGAGTAGCCAGGGGCTGGTTGGGTGGTAAAGCTGGATGGGTAAGTGAAGAGGGGAAGCCTGGCACCCAGGGTCCTGGGCACAGGTCAGAGATCTGGTTCTATGATGCTGGGCAGCAGGGGCCTGACCTCCCAGCTGCTTTCTCAGACCTTTAAGTTCCACTGGTTTTGTGGGCCTGGCCCATCTGAGCAGTTCTGTGCCACACTCAGCTGACGGTGCCAGGGTGGGATGGCGCCAAGAAGAGGGAAGGAGGCCCCAAAGACCAGCTCTGGCAACCTCAAGCTGTCACACCCACTCTGCCCAGGCCACTGGCAGCAGGCTGGGGCCAGGTCATTCTTTATGTGAACTAACTGAGCTTGGGGAGTAGTTGAATACCGTGCCATAGTCAGATTAGCTTTTAGAAAGACAACTCTGCCAAGTGGGAAGGAGAAATTGAGACACTGAGTCTGAAAGGGAGGCCACTCAATGGGTTGTTTATTCCGTGGCTCAGGCAAGAGAGGACATAGGTTTGACCTGAGGCGATAGCAATGGGATGCAGGGAGGAAACTAAAGAGACGGCCCAGGACTGAGCCTTCTTGGATGTGGGGAGTGAATCTAAATGTGAACCCCAGGCTTCTGGCTTATTTGGTTAAGTGCTGCTGCCATTCAGTGAAACAGGTGTAGCAGAACACTTCTGGTTACAATGGGCTGAAAACCTAATCAAACTGACCTTTAAAAAGAGGAAAAGGAAAGTGTACTGGTTCATATGACTGAACAACATGAGGGTAGATCTCAATCATTTCAGGCCCACCTGGATCCAGGGACTCTAACCACATCATCAGTATATTCTCTCTCCATCTCTTGTAACTCAGGTACTCTGTGCTGACTCTGATCTTGACAGCTCCTCCTGCATTGTCACAACATGATCACCAGTCTCATGGTCACAAGGCAGCTGCCAGCCAGCACCTCTCGGAGCTATATCCTTCCAGGTTTAAATCCAACAGAAACAAACGAGAGCTTGTGTCCTAGCATTTGCATGAAAGTTCTGAGATTCACCAGCTTAGGTCACATGCTCACCACGGAACCAATCGCTACGGTTGTGTTAACTGACTTAGATCCATGAGTTTTGCTGGAGTCACACAGACCACAGAGACTAAGAGGGGAAGGGGTGGATCCCGAAGAAATACTGGGGTTCTTGCCAGAGTAAAGGGAAGTAGAGGTCAGGGAGACAAACCACATCTTTCCAGCTTTGTGGACAGCAGGGGAGAAAGAATAGCAGGTTGGGGAAAGAAAAGACGATGAGCCCAGGTTAGAATGTGTTGTTTTTTCAGGGTGGATGGGACAACCAGAGGGAAGTGCTCAGAGGGCAGCAGGTTGGGAGAGGCCCAGGCTGGGGGGAGATCTGCGAGTTGCCAGTGTGTACATGGCAAGAGAGAGGCTTAAGAGGGCGAGTAACTCCGTGGGCTTTGGAAACCATTCTGGGCTCCCTGTCTCAGGAACAGCACATCCAGTCTAGTGAACGTCTCTTCCTTCCTTTGCTCCTCAGGATTTGGTGGTGGGACAGCCGCTGCAGCCCTGAGCCAGGCAATGCCCCAGCTTCCATCTTACAGCTTTAGCTCTTTCTTCTTGTCTTAGATGCTTTGCACCTTCCTCTCCCTTAGTTGGTATTAGGACCTGAATATATTTGACAGCTGTCTGAGCTATGGATACAGCAAAGGCAAGAGATCGAAGCCAGGTCTTGGTGCCAGGCCACAATGTGACAGAGCCAGGACCCTTCAGGGCTGATGAGCATGTGCTGGGAATGACACAGGCCAGCACTTCACTAGAGACAGAAGGACAAGCAACTCCAAATGGGGATGATGTCGATGACCTCTCCCACCTCTGCTGGTAATGTTCTCCCATGGCCTCGTGCAGTGGGACTTAGCACCAAATAAGGGAGGTTTGTGAGATGTTGCAACAGGAGGAGGGGACTCGGTGGCCACACAGGTCTTGTGGTATGGCCTGTCTCTGTGTCCTGGTGGCTTCCCAAGGATAATAAATGTCACTAGTGTCACTGCCAGCCAGTGTGTTCTCTAACTTCATTATTTTTTACCTGGTAGTTCCTGGGACACAACTATTGAAAAAAGTCCTGCCAAAGTGTCCTACCAGATTTCTGTTCTTCCCTCCTTCCTCACCATCAAAACCTTGAGTTTGTTTAGGATGGCAAAGTGCCAGCCAAAAAGCCCACACTTGTCGGCCTCCTGTTCAATGAAGAGGTGACAGGACACAGGACTGGACGGAGACTGTGTGAATGTGGATATTACTTCACAAACATGTGCTCTTCTCTGCCACTGGGGATGGAGGGTGAGTACTCACCCACCGATGTTGGACTTAGCTCCATGACTTCCTTTGGAGTGTTCGCAGAAGGAATAAGCAGAAACCTTAAATTTGCTTGCGCAGTTTGGCTTGCTTGCTCTGATGACTCACCATGAGAAGAATCCTCCCCAGCTCATCTCTGCTTGTTCAGCCTGGGTTCCAGAACTAGTGCACTTGGAACCAACCTAGACCAAGACCGGCTGGCCCAAGTCTGGAGTGCTGCCCAGCTGAGCCTGGCCAGCTGAGTTTGGGGGTGGTTGTTACAGAGCGTTGCTGTGGCAATAACTGACTAATACCGAAACAGGACGGGTCTTCTGGGAAAGCTCTTTAATGGGGGACAGACTCAGTTAGCAGGTCTTTTGCTCTTTACCCTTCTCATTCTCCTTGAATGACGACAAGCTAAATGCTTGGTGGGGGGTGGGGGAGCATATTACAACTACAGGGTGACAGGCACATGCGAAGCATGGTTGAATGGGAAAACAGAATGAGCACCATCCCTAAGAGCACCATAAAGCCACCAAATCAACCCTGAAATGCCTAACTCTGGACGTCCTCTTATGTAACAAAAATAAAGCCTTGAATTTGATTAAGCCACTGTTTTTCAGGTTTCTGATACTTGCAGCTGAATACAGTTCCTAACTGATGGACACAGGTAACCATTGGCATTGAAGCCACATCTGTGTTTGAAATCTCTGGGGGAGAACATAAAGGGTGCCCTAGGATCCTGGGGAATGTGGCTCAAGGATGTTGGAAAGGAAGCCCACAGAAGTCTGGGTTGAGTGGAGAACTAAGAGATGTGGTAGCCAGGAGCCTACCTGGAGGGGAGGAGAAAATGCCAGGAGACAGGGGTGGACCAGGCCAAATGCAACGGTGAGATGCAGGAACATGAGGAAGAAAACTTATCAACGGATTTAGCAAACAAGAGGTCCTGGACCTTGGCAGGGGTGGTTCAGTGCAGCGTTGTGGACAGAAGCCAAAGCACAGAATGTGATAGAATCTGCAGCTCTGGGGGATGGACGCTCAAGGGAGGATGATGCAATGGGAGGAAGCTGCCCCTCAGCCAGCTGCAGTCTTGTCCTGACTGCAAAGACCATTTTTCCTCGCTGCCTCCAGGATGACCTCTAAACTCCTCAGCTTGGCATCCAAGCCCCCCACAAGATGTGGACCCTGCCAGGACCTGGCCTCACCTCCCAGCCTCTCTTCCTCACATTCCAGTAACACCGCTGCCCACCATTCCTAGCCAGGCTGCCCTCCTCTTGGACCGCCTTCCCCCTACCTATCCACAGGCTGCTCAGCCTTTCAAGATGGCACAGATATCACCCCTCTCTGAGGAAGACAAGATCAGCCCTTTCTTCAGGCTTTTCCCATCTTTCTGTTTCTACCTTGAATCATAATCTCCTGGGTCCAGGTGGGAACAGGGTCTGTGCTGTCTGGCACTTGTACGGGGCCAGTAGCCTTGGTGAGTGTCATCAGCGGCCAGTGACAGTCTGCCCTCCATGAAGTTCCCAGGTCAGGGAGACCATGCGGGCATCTTCAAGTCCACATCTGTCCCTTCTGCTCCCACAGAGAGGGCTTTCGAGAGCTCAGGAAGGAAGCAGAACAATTAGCAGGGAAGCCTGAGGGCTTTCTTCCTTTCCTTCTCCTCTCTGAAGCCTTCCCAGAGGGCAGCTGCTTCCTCCCTCTCTTTTTAGAACAAGATGACATGATTGTGACCAAATTTAGAAAACAACCAAAAATTACAATAAAATACAACCCATATTTTAAAATCCATTTTGACAGCTCCACCCCGCTAAAAGGAACGTCTCTTCTGAGGGGACGGCAGCTCGAGCAACAGCAAGGCAGGCTGCCACGTCATGGGCTGGAGGCTGGTGGGGGGAAGGGGGCCCTTCTCACCAAAGACAGACCTATCTCATCAACCAACGGGGAGGATGATGAGACCCCAGGGGAAGGGCAGGGCCAGGCATGGGGCAGAAGGGTCCAAATTCAAGGGAGCATCTTCTTGGCTTCTTGTTTCTGCCAACAGCTAGAAAGGAAGGATGTTCTAGAAGCCATCTCAGAGACCAACCGTGGTGGCTGGACCCCTCCTTAGCAGGATGCTACTTTTAGCACATTGTTCTGTTTTGTGGGGAACAGAGGGAAACCCAGGTAACCAAACAAACATTGTCACCCACCTCATATAATAATAATAGCAACCAGGTACTGGGTGAGTACTATGTGCCAGGCACTGTGCTAGGAGGGTTTTCTTTTCCTTTTTAATCATTGCTAGGAATTCTACATGAGTCATGCTGCATCAGAGAGATTATCACAAGAGAAAAAAAAAAAAGATCTTTGTGGGCCAGAATCAAGGAGATAAATTTGTCAGGAACAAATGTAAAGGTGTGATTTGCAAGTCTGGCATTCAAGAGGCAGTTTTAGTAAGGCTGCATTAATAAAGATAAAAAGGCCAGATTAAGGGAGGTGATAATCTCACTGAACTCAATTCCCATCAGTTCAAATGGGACTCATTCTCTCTGAGCCTCAGTTTCTTCCTCTATAAATTGAAGCTAGAAAATACCTCCTTTGTAAGACTGTTGTGAAGATTAAACAATGTATGAAAATATTAGCTCAGTGCCTTTTAAGTAGCACACTCTTAATAAATGGCAATGACCGTAACTGTTAAAAACCTTGGCATTTAAAATGGAGTTGTGGTTTTCTCCCAGAGGAGGGAAGAATCTGGGGGTGCATATTGTTGTCACACATCTACACCCCTGTTATAGGCAGAGGAAGGAGACTAATTCTGCATTTCCCCAAAGGACAGAACCATGTTCATTTGGCAAAAGCTAATATTGAGACAATTCCAGCCAAATAAAAGGAACTGTAATAATGAAAAAAGACTGGAAGGAAATGCTTCCAAATGGTGCTGTCATTAGATTGTGAGAACTTAAGTGATTTCTTTTATATTCTTGCATAGTTTCCAAATTTTCAGCTGAGCATATATATTTTTTAATAATCTGGAAAAAATAAAGTGTTTTTAAAAAAAAGAAGATGGGACTTCCCTGGTGGTGCAGTGGTTGGGGCTCCACGCTCCCAATGCAGGGGTCCTGGGTTTGATCCCTGGCTGGGGAACTAGATCCCATGCACATGCCGCAACTAAGAGTTTGCATGCCACAACTAAGGAGCCGGTGAGCCGCAACTAAGGAGCCCTTGAGCCACAACTAAGGAGCCTGCCTGCCTCAACTAAGACCCAGGACAACCAAATAAATAAATAAATAAATATTTAAAAATTAAAAAAAAAAGAGAGAGAGAGACATGTCAGGAATGCTGTCGTAGAAGTGGGAGACCAGACTTGATTCGAGATTCTGCCAAATGTGAATCTCATTTCCAAGCTTCAGAAACCTGAAATCTGGGACTTCCCCAGCGGTCCAGTGGTTATGACTCCATGCTTCCAATGCAGGGGGCACAGGTTTGATCCCTGGTCAGGGAACTAAAATCCCACGTGCCCTGAGGCATGGCCAAATAAAATAAATAAATAATAGCTGTAATATTTTTTTTAAAACTACATTAAAAAAAACTGAAATTCATTCCCAATACTGGCAATGCAGTAGGAGGCCATCCTGCCCTCACCCTCAGAGGACAGGGAACAGGCACCTGACAAAGTACCACTTCCAGCTCCAGAAGCACAGGGACCGACTGCTCCAACAGAAGGTGTCACCCAGGGTCTCAGCAGCCCGTGAAGTGGGGAAGGAGCTTTCCCCCCAGCATTAGGGTGAGCCTGGTCTCCTCACTGGGCAAGTTACCATGAGAGTGTGGCAGAGTTAAGTCTTCCCTCAACTTTTGATTAAGAAAACAACCTTGGGCTGGATTCTGAAAGGCAGGAGTGAGAGGCAGGGGTAGGTGATGAGACGGATGTTGGCACCGGCAGCAGCAGATGTGGCTTCTGGTCCAGCCTTGTCTCCCCTCCATGTGTGATGCTGGGTAAGCCCCTTCCCTCTCTGGGCCTTGGGGTCCCCATCTGTAGTTTCAAGAGGTTGGACAG
This sequence comes from Mesoplodon bidens, assembly GCF_964165515.1. NCBI lineage: Eukaryota > Metazoa > Chordata > Mammalia > Artiodactyla > Ziphiidae > Mesoplodon > Mesoplodon bidens. Next base: position 25,499,076 of record NC_138162.1, on the reverse strand, counting down.
AATGAGTTCTAAGCTGTTTTACAGCTCGGAATCAGCAGCTGGAAGCCACAGGCCCTTGGCCATACTTTCTCGAAGTCTCCATGGCCCAATGGACCTCGGAAGTCTTTCAATCCCATTGTTCTACCCTTGACCTTAATGAAGCCACATCTGGAGTATATCTCCTCTGATCCCTGTTTTGTACAGTTCCTCACAGCTGGATCCCCATAAATCAATTTGTTTTGCAGACAAGTTCCCAGAACTGTCCAGAATCCTATCCAGAAAAGGCAGTTTTATTTTGCCTCAGTTTCTGGTTCCAAAAGGAGTGAGCTGAGCCTAGTCTACCTCGGGACAAGCTCCCCGAGTCTTCCAAATCCCGTGGCCCGCTAGGGTTTTTGCAGAGAGGCTGAGGCTATTGCTCCTGTCCCCTACCCGCAGGCACAGAGGATGAACTGGTCTGGTGGCCCCCTTTGTGGCCCCTCTCGAGGAGCAGTGTCCCCACTTCATGGCAAAAAGATTGGACTGAAGTGACCCCCAACCCCCTGCCGCTCTTGGGTTCAAAGTTTTCTCAGAGATGAACTAGTTATGAGAGGAAAAGGGTTAAAAAGCTAATTTCCAGGCTTCCCTGGTGGCGCAGTGGTTGAGAGTCCACCTGCCGATGTAGGGGACACGGGTTCGTGCCCCGGTCCGGGAAGATCCCACATGCCGTGGAGTGGCTGGGCCTGTGAGCCATGGCCGCTGAGCCTGCGCATCCGGAGCCTGTGCTTCGCAACAGGAGAGGCAGCGGCAGTGAGGCCCGCATACCGCAAAAAAAAAAAAAAAAAAGCTAATTTCCTCGAGGATGGAGAGGGAAGGAGGACCAGGAGCCACTAAGGACTCCTGCTTGCTTGTTCTGCCATAAGGCACTGAATCCAGGACTTCTATGAAGAGCAAACATTCTGCGGGTGGGAGTTGAGATATGTGTTTTTTCTGACAGCTGCTCTGGTCCTCGGGATATCTCTGGGATCGAGCAACAGAGAATCTGTGGCCAGGAAATGGTCCCTGAGCCCCTATTCTGCTGGGTGCCCTGAGCCTGCCTCATCTCATTTAATCCTCACAACCCCCTAGAGTTAGGTCCTAGCACTGTCTCTATTTTACAGATGAGGAACTGTGGCTCAGAGAGGTTAAGTAACTTGCCCGAAGTCACAAAGCTGGCAAGTTCACCATACCAAATTTATATCCAGGTCTGTCCTTCTACATATCCCAACGTCTTTTAAATCTACCCTGCCAAATAAAGCCAAACCTAGGCCCCTAATTGTTTCCCTACTAACAAGACTTTGAGCCCAGACTCCATTTGGGAGAATTTTTAAAGATAATTTTCAACAAATATACTTAGCTTAAGTACATGTACTTAGCTTAAAAAGCCTAATAGTACTCAAGGTTTATAATAAAATCAGCAGTCCCTGTCCCAACCCTACCCAGATCTGGCTCTCAAGAGAGCCCCTCCTCTCAACATTTTCAGCAATTTCTTCCAGTATTTGCCTCAGAACTTCAAATAACACATTAGGCCTGGGTTCTCACGATTTTTCAGTTTTAGACCATTATTACTGACTTCCTATTATAGAAAATGAAGTTTCTCTTACACCATTTCTCTCGCTCTTGCTGTCCCACCCTACAGCCCACTTATGTCGTTTCACTGCCCTCAGAGCATCTGGGGGATCCTGAGCTAGATGAGACTTCTCTGCAGGGATGGGGAATGGAGTCTTGACCTTCGGTGAAATGCAGAAGATTTAATGCAAGCGTCTATCTTTACTCCCTCACAGAACTCCAGTGAAAACCACATTCCATAATGATGTTTTGAGGAAGGGAGGGCTGACAGCCTGGAGGAGAGAAGATTGAGACACATATCCTCTCTCTCCTTGAATCTCTGAGGGCAAGAGAGAGCACACATGCTGGGTGGCCTCCAAGCAGGGGGTCCAGAGCAATAAGGAGGCTACAGAGAGACAGATTTCAGCCTCATAAGAAGCTGTCCAAGAACACAACGGATGACCTGTGAAGGGGGGAGCATCCGCCCCCAGCAGTAAGCAAGCTAGGGCTGGCTGGCCACTGCTGGGGACAAGGAGGGACTCCTGCTTAGGGGGGAGTTGAACACGTGACTTGTAAAGTCCCTGCAAATTCTATAACCCAGTAACTTGCTTCCTTTTATAACAGTTGGCAGTCAGCATCCAGTGGTGCTGTGCAATCACTCTTGAGTTAATAACCAGAGCTGCCCAATAGACACACCCATCGGGCAATTTCTTTTTAGGACACTGAAATAACCATCTGAACAGTCTGATGAGCCATCAGTTCCACTGACCCTTGCCTTGTAAAAGAAGGTTCGAGATGATTCACAGAGCAATCATGACATGGCAGATGGGACAGAACTCTCAGTCCCACGGGCTTTAAACCCTCCAAAGACAGCAAAGTGCTGGATGGGGCAACCGCAGGGGATCTGGCCACGGACTGTGGGCCTCCTTGGCTTTGCAGCAAGAATCTCAAAGGGGAAACTGAAGAAACACCCCCCACCCTCTTCTTGAATCCTGCCTTCCTACTCTTGCCTCATTTTAAAGAGAAAGAGGGCAGAGTGTGGGTGTGGGCAAAACGGAGCCCACCAGGACAATGGCGCCCGGAGGAGCAGGTCTGCGCCCCCAGCGGCTCTGAGCCTGGAGCTCTATGCCTGGCTCTGCTCCCTGCCTTGGCACTTGCCCAGAGACGTGGCTCTGCTGTGACCCCTGTACTCTCCAAGCAGGACAGACTCTCCTTAATTCTCATGCCATGACCAGCGGTGTGCTGTAACTGGACTAAGAGTGAGGGGAGGGCTGACGCCAGGGTGTACGAGCTGCCTGACTTGGGCAAGTCGCCTCCCCTCCCCTCCAGGAGGTACCAGGTCCCAGCAGTTACAACTGAGCTCTGGAGTAAGACCCTCGGGGTTCAATTCTAGCACTGCCACTGATTAGCTGTGTGACCTGAGACAAGTTCCCTACACTCTCTGAGCCTCAGTGTCCTCACCTTTAAATTGGGGATGGGGGAAGCTGGGAGGAGGGGAGGGGAGGACCAACACCTACCTCACTGGGCGTTTTCAGCATTACATTAGCTCATTTACATGAAGTGCTTAGAGCAGTGCCCAACTCGTGGTATTATTATCATTATCAGCAGATGTTGATAATAAACAGGAGACAGCAATCCTCGCTCAGTTGACTTTATAGGAGCAAACAAAATAAAACTCTTGAGAACGAAACTCTAAAGTTGTGTATACGTGTGAGAAACTTGGTGTACAGTGCACTAAATCTCACAAACATCAGGAGACTGTAAGAGGCCAGCATTTCCAACCCCACTTGCTAAATAAACATTGCGGCTATGATACAACAAACCATGCGGCAAAGTCTTTAGAACTTCTTATCAAGATAGGAAACTAATTTTGCTTTATAATTTAATGTAATACAGCAAGCCAATATTTGAAGATACATTTTTTTAAAAAAGAGTACCAATTTAACACTTTAAGAAAAACACACCCAGGCCAAATTTAGAACACTGATTACTACATAGACTGACAGGTATTGACAAAGAAAACGCTGTCCCTAACTTGCTGTGTGATCTCAGGCAACCCCCTTCCCTCATGGACCTCATTACCACCTCCACCCATCAGCTACACTGGGCAAAGGATGATCTCTGGGTGCCTTCCAGGTCTGCATCCCATGGACCTGAGATTTGGAGGATTTTTTTAGATCAACAGACACGCCTGCAACTAAAGCAGTGTGATATTTCCTGAGCTGACAACACCATCTAGTGTGTGTGTGAGAATAGACACCAGTGACCAGGCAACCAGGACCTGCATTCTTATTCTCGCTTGAATAATCTGCTACTCAAAATTTGATCCACAGAGCAGCAGCACTGGCATCATCTGCGTGTGTGTGAGAAATGCAGAATCTCAAGGCCTATCCCAGACCTACTGAACCTGAATCTACCTTTTAACAGGATGTCAAGTGATTCCCATGCACATTAAATTGTGAAAAGTACTGCTTTCACAGGAGGAGGAAAGGGAAGCTAGTTAGCACAGGAAATTTCCCTTTAACACATATCCAGAATTGACCCATATAAATAAAACAAATCTTCCCAACTCACGTGTAAGGAGACTGTCATGCAATGAAGGTTCAGGTTCTTGGGAATTTTTACAAGTTTTCAAAAAGGAATCTTCTGGAATGGTAAGTAGGCATCTGATGAGGTAGGCATCTGATGAGATGGGCATCCCTGAACCAGAGTTTCAAATGCACCTGCATTGTCTTCAGTGTTATTAATGTAATAATCATACTGATGAGTCTTTGTTTCCACAAATTCAACATGAATTTGATCACTCTGAGCTCCCAGAGGCTACCTCAGGTCCCAGCCACATGGCCCATCACGACATGGCAGCTGATTTCTTCAAAGCCAGCAGGAGAACCTCTCAGCAAGCGACCTCTAGAGGCTGAGGTTTGCAGTCCCACAACCTCAAGGAACTGAATTCTGCCAACAGTGGGCTTGGAAGAAGAGCCCAAGTCCCAGATGAGATAGCTGCCCTGGCCAACACTTTGATTTCAGCCAGTGAGATCCAGAGCGGAGAACCCAGCTAAGCCATGTCCAGACTTATGACCTACAGGAACCACTATATTTGCCACTATATTTGAGGCAATCTATTACGCAGCAATAGAAAACTAATAAAGATTTTGGTACCTGGGAGTGAGATGACACTGTAAAAAATACCTAAAATGTAGGAGCAGCTTTAGAATTGGGCAGGAGGAGGAAGCTGGAGGAATTCTGCAGCACATAATAGAGAAAGCTTAAATTTCCTTAATTAAACAGACTGTTAGCAGAAATATAAATGTTGAGTATGCTGCTGATGAAGGTTAAGAAGAAAGTGAGGAACATGTTATTAGAAAGTGGAGATCCTTATTATATAGTGGCAGAAAGCTTAGCAAAATCGTCTCCAGCAGTTATGTAGAATTTTTAAGGGATGAACCTAGTTATATAGCTAAGGAGATTTCCAAGTCGTGCTGAAGATGCTGCCTGGTTTCTTCTTGCTGCTTATGGTAAAATGAAAGAGGAGAGAGATTATTCAGAGGGAAAACTGCTATACAAAAATTAAGTAGGACTGAATTATTTAGAAAATTTTCAGCCTCTCCAGATGGCAAAAGAGGCTAAAAATCAGAATGGCTACTGAAAATGTGGCATAGAGAAAAGACTGAGTGTGTGACTGTACAATCTTTTGTTAAAACCTCAGAAAGATCAAAAGCTCAGAACGTTCAGTCACACAAAGGGCCCTTTTAAGAGATGAAGAGTGTGTGCGTGTCATGGATCTTCTTGACTACACCAGGGGCATCCAGGAAGCTTAAGGTCATCATCACTCAGCCTTCTCAACAGGAGGCCATGAGAGAAAAGGGATTTGTTTGAAAAGATCTAGTGGATGTGGCTCCTGCCTAATGGAGTGAAAAGCAGTGAATCCATGAAATACCATAAAGTTCTTGAGAATTATCTCAGCAGAAATCCTGCCAGCTTGGGGACTTCCCTGGTGGTCCAGTGGCTAAGACTCCATGATCCCAATGCAGCAGGCCCAGGTTTGATCCCTGGTCAGGGAATTAGATCCCGCATGCCACAACTAAGACCCTGCAGAGCCAAATAAATAAATAAATAAATAAATATTAAAACAACAAAAAAAGAAGAGAAATGCTGCCAGCTTGGACTAAATGGGACACAGAGAGAGAGAACAAAATGAAAAGAGGAGGTTGGACACCCAAAATTCTACTGGTGGGAAGCAGGCTCACAAAACTACTCAGCTGCAAACGTGTGTTACTTTTCATAAAACAGTAAGGATGACAAGAAGGTGGAACCACGTGCCCAGAGGAAAGAGCCAAAAGCCCCTGATGATTATTCCCAGGTCTTGAAATTGAATCAAGATAAGTCAAACATTTACCTGATTTCAAAACAATTATGGACCCATGACTCCTTTTGACTTTCATTTCCCCCTGTTTGAGCCAGAACATCTATAAACATTATCCTACGCCTTCCTACCACTGTATGTTGGGAGTATTGGGGTGGATGAATGGCCTCTTCAGTGTAACAGATGGAGAGCAATGGTGTCCTAGCAGTTGCATATACTGAAATGATACCCAGGAGCTGCACCTGGACCTGGACCTGATTTAGATTTTGGACTTTTAGCTGATGAGATTTAGATTTAGATGATGAAAATTTAGACTTTGAACTCATGCTGTAATGAGATGAGACTCTTGGGAACGTTGGGAGGGAGTGAATGTATTTTACGTGTAAGGGATGTGAATTATTGGGGATCAAAGGTGCACAGTGATAGGCAGAATTCTAAGATGACCCCCCAAGATTCCTGCCTCCTGGTACACATGCCGAATATAATCCGCTCCCCTTGAGTGTGTGCAGGATCTGTGAATATGATGGCATATCACTCCAGAGAAGGAATTACCTGGATGTAATTAAGGTCCCTAATCAGTTGACTTCTGAGTTAACAGAAGGAAGATTATCCTGGGTCAACCTGACTAGATCAAGTGAGAACTTGAAAGAGATAAGAGTCAGCAACAGACACTCTCCTACTGGCCTTGAAGAAGAAAACTGTCATGTTGTGTAGAAGGCCATATGGCAGGGAATGGAAAATGGCCTTTTAGAGCTGAGGTCCTCAGTTCTACAGCCTCAAGAAACTGAATTCAGCCAACAATCAGTGAGATCACAGATGAGATCACAGCCATGGTGGACACCTTGACTGAAGCCTTGGGAGACCCTGAGCAGAGAATCCAGTCAAGCCATGTGTAAGGGACTTCCCTGGTGGCACAGCACAGTGGTTAAGAATCTGCCTGCCAATGCAGGGGACATGGGTTCGAGCCCTAGTTCGGGAAGATGCCGCGGAGCAACTAAGCCTGTGTGCCACGACCACTGAGCCTGCGCTCTAGAGCCCACGAGCCACAACTACTGAAGCCCGGGCACCTAGAGCCCGTGTTCTGCAACAAGACAAGCCACCGCAATGAGAAGTCTGCGCACCGCAATGAAGAGTAGCCCCTGCTCGCCACGACTAGAGAAAGCCCGCGCGCAGCAACGAAGACCCAACGCAGCCAAAAAAAAAAAAAAAAAAAGCCATGTGCAAACTTTTGACCTACAGGAACTGTAAGATAATATATTTAACGTTTTAAGCTGCTAAGTTACAAAGGCTTCAAAGCAGCTATTAAAAATATATTCAGGGCCTCCCTGGTGGCGCAGTGGTTGAGAGTCCGCCTGCGGATGCAGGGGATACGGGTTCGTGCCCCGGTCTGGGAGGATCCCATATGCCGCGGAGCGGCTGGGCCCGTGAGCCATGGCCGCTGGGCCTGCGCGTCCGGAGCCTGTGCTCCGCAACGGGAGAGGCCACGACAGTGAGAGGCCCGCATACCGCAAAAAGAAAGAAAAAAATATATATATATATATTCAAATAATTAAATAAAACTATAATCAAAGAACTAAAGGAAAATATGCTAACAATGAGTCAGTATATAGGAAATCTCAACAGAGAAACAGATACTACCAAAAAGAACCAAATGGATATTCAGAGTTGAAAAAAAATGACTACGAAAAATGACTACTGGAATAAAATGACTACATAGCTCAATAGTTTGATTTGACTGAAGAACTCAGTGAATTTAAAGATAGATCATCAGAAATTATCCAATTTGAAGAACAGAGAAAGGGGCAGAAAAAATATTTGAAGAAATAATGGTTAAAACCTTCCCAAATTGATTTTTAAAACATTAAATTACATTCCAAGCTCAACGAACTCCAAGTACAATAAATACAAACCACATTTACACATATCTTAAACTGCCGAAAGACAAAGAGAACATCTTGAAGGCAGCAACAGAAAAATGATTCATCCCATACAGGTAACAAAATGATTAATGGATGACCTGTCAGTCAAAACAATGGTGACACTATGGTAGTGTAATCCCATATTCACAGTGCTGAAAGAAAAAAAATCCTTGTCAACTAGCATTCTATATCCAGCTAAACTATCTTTCCAAAAACTGAAAGTATAATAAAATCAGTCCCAAATAAACAAAAACTGAATTTATTGCTAACATATCTATCCTAGATGAAATACCAAAGGCCTTATGCTGAAAGAAAATTACACCAGAGGGTTACTCAGATTCACAGGAAGTAATGAAGAGCATGGAAAATGGTACATAGATGGGTAAATATAAGAGACTGTGTGTATATTATATGTGCATATCTTTTCTTTTTCTCTTACTATTTAAAGCAAGACCTAAACCACTCTGTTACTGAGTTTATAACATATAGATATAACATATATGTCCATAATAGCACAGGGGAGGAGATAGGAGCTATACTGATACAAATTTGCTAAATTTTACTCAAATTAACTCAATACTAAGAATAAAGAAGATTGTAATAAATCCAGGAAGCATAATATAATCCCTTAGGGCAACTGCTAAGAAAGTAACTAAAAATATATCTGAGAACTTAACAGAGGACATTCTTATCCATATCATGCACATGAGGAAATGAGTGCTAGCAGGTGAAGCAACCTACCCCAGCAGGGGCTGGCCCCCAGGATCCTGACTCCACACAACAGGACTGGAGGCCAATCCACACCTTCCAGTGGGGCAGGTGGAGACCTACCCAGGCTGAGACTCCTAATCCATTAGTGAAGGGAATATTCCTCAAAATATTGTAAATTGCCTTAGAGTCTGAAAGTATCTTCCTGGACACCCTGAATATTTTTATTAGTTCTTCCATACTAAAAATTACCACATAGAAACTGCTGGCGAGAGTAAGAGGGATGACTTCTCAAGCAAAGCTAATTACCAGCAGTGCCCAGTGAACACACCCAAAAATGCTTGTGTAGACGCCCAGCACTCATGATGAATTTGATCAGCATTAATTTTCTGTCTGCCTGAACTGTCTTCCTATACCCTGGGAGGGGCTGACACCCCTTCAATGGAGCTCAGACGGACACTGCAGGAAGGGCGGGAGGAGCGGGCAGGGCAGGACTTCTTACCTCTATTACAGGCCGAGGGGGCATCTCGCCTGCTTTATAAGTTACCACAATGGAGGAGGGAAGCTTTGGCCTCACAGCATATTACATTTACAGGAGAACGGAGCTGTGCTGGAAGGAGTTCATATCGTATTCCTGCCTGCTGAGGAGCTATTTAATCCTGTAAAGATATAATAACTAAATTATTTAATATTTATTTTTGAATAAACACCTACTGATGTTTACTGTGCTTCACATTTTATAAAGTGCATTTTTGAAAACAGAAATTTAATGAACCCATACTGTATGCCAGGGACTAAGCTAAGCCCTCACCTGCTCTATGTTATTTAATCCTCACAAGTGCCCCACAAGCTTGGTTTCATTATTCTCAATGCACAGATGAAGAAACTGAAGTTCAGAGTGGTTAAGATGCATCAGGTTGATGCAAGCCAGGTCAACTGGATTTGTTCCTGGCTAATTGTTAAACTGCATCCCTCAGAGGGAAATGTGTAAAAAAGAGCCTGAGACAAAATTTGATGCTTTTTAATCAATTGAAGACATGTGTCATCTCTCACATCTGACTGACTGCAAAAACAAAGATTGGCAATGTTCTTGCTTTTTCTTAAAAAAAATCACGCATATTGACTTCATCACGTTGACAAGATCTCAGAAGTAGATCTGGGATCGTTCGCAAATCAGAATTATGAAGAGAAACTGCAGCAGCTGCTGCGGCACAAAATCTAACATGGATTGAAATGCCCAAATATGATTAATGAACAAATGTGAAAACTGAATTTCACATACAGTTTTACATTTCTCCCTGACACCCATGTGTGCTAAACATTAAAAATGATATAAACATGTTTTAAAGTCATTGTGGTAATTACTAAAAGTAGCCAGCCATCCCATAGCTAGGCATTGTCAGAAGTCCACTCTGTGCAGCTGAAGTTTATATTAGCCCAGTACATCAAATTGTTCCCTTGAAGTTTCAGCTTTGGTGAGTCCTCTCTGACTAACATAAAGTTTGGACTATGACAGCAACATATAACCAAGTAGCATTCTTTATTAAATAAATCTAGATTATCTCAGTGACCTGAAGGAATCAATATAATGTTCCAGTGTCCACCTATCTACAAGGAGAAAAATCTTAACCCAGTGTTTGAGGTATTATCAATTTATGCCAAGTACGGTGCATGAGTCTAATTTCCATGCAAACACCTTCATACCTGGGAATCCTTTCAAATACCAAGATAAAATATTTACCTTCTTGCTAAGGGGAATAAAAAGAGATGACAGTAGAATATACATCTTGACAGAAAAATACTTAAAAGCTTTTAATTCTCTGAATACCTACAGTTAACATTTTATGACTACCCTTTGGAAACAGGGTATTTGGGAACAATTTTAAAGTTTTCAAAATCAGTACCAAGCTTATTCACATTTTTATTAAAGCCAACATCACTTTCACAAATCACAAAATGATTTCCTTATGAAAAGAAGAGCAGCCAAGTTTTTGGTGTGTCTGTCTCTGTGCTTAGCTAAGTCTGTTAAACACGGAGTCCAGGGGCTCCCCCCATCTCCTCTAGATGGGCTCCGTAGTACAGTGACACTTCATACCATGCGTTCCTTGAAGAACCATTTCTGATGATCTGAGTTGGTACAGTCTCGTAAGAGGGGTACAAAACTGTCGCTCAGTTCCTTCCTCTCAGCCTGAACACATTTCTTGGACTGTACATGAAATAAAGAACCATCCTACAAAAGATAATAGACATTGGGTGTTCAAGATAATTATAAGCAATTCCTCAGAAAGTATCTTTTCCTTAAAATGTGTTGTTAAGTGCTCAGGGTGATTTTTATTATTTCAGAAATATTTATTGAGTAGTGAGTGTCTGCAGGTATGAAGGCAGCCCATGACTGCCTGTGCATACATAGAGAGGGCCAGGCGTGTAGAAATGTATGTCCTGCTTGTCTCTCCCCGGAGCTCTTCATGGGGTCCTTGACTCTACCATCAGGGCCGATGGTGCCACCTGCTGGCCGTTCTGGGATCGGTCAGACCCTATATCTCACCCTCACTGATGTTCTTTTCCTTCAGGGTAACCAGGACCAAAGATCCTTTATTAATCTCTTCCACTTCTCTTAGGTCAACTAATTCCATCTCTGGTAGTCTCTTTCTCCTATGTATTTAAGTGGAGAATCTGGAAACTTGGCTTTAGTCCCAGCTCAGCCACAGACCAGCTGGGTGAGGGGACAGGTCACCAGAGAGGAAGCGGGTTCTGCAAACAATGCCAATTCCCAAACCCCGAAGGACAATGACCCTCTCTAATGCCTCTCCCATTTCTTTTTTCCCCAACTGTTGCTGAGTTAACTCGGCAAGTCTCTCCCCAAGTTCTGGAGTTTATGTTTTTCCCTCCGTCTCTCTCTGGTGTAAGCTGTACAGCCCCAAGGAACTTCATCATGGTTGAGCAGCAAAAGGGCAGAACAAGGAGTATACCTGTTCCAGGGAAACAGAACCCTTGGAAATAAAATTAGATGCAAAAGAATCTCAATAATATTAATCTGGAAAGCCCTTAAAGGTGCTCATAAGTTGCCTTTAGAATAATGTGAAAGTAAATAATTAAAACTTCCCTCCTCCCACCCTTCTAAAGAAACTTGCTTAAATGGTCACTGAAATTAAAGATGTTTAAGGTAAAATTTTAACAACATTTCAAACCAATTTCATGATTTCTATCTTGCATTACTCTTCTCTGAGGGCTTACAATGGCTTTCAGTTGGAAGACAGAAGGGAAGGACAAAACTTTTGGGGTTTACAAAAATATTTTTCCCTATTATTTTTTATATCACATAGACAGCACTATGGTGCCTGGCTTTTCCAGGAAACCTGCAAATTTCGTTGCTAATCATAACACTTTCTACAGGAAAGCATATTCCAACTTCTAATTATACTTAGAATTAATCCATTTATACGTAGTATAGATGAATCTTTCTATCCCTGGGGCCAGGCTGGGAATGAAAGCTTTCCATTGCGATAAAAGTGAACTAATTCTTTCTTTTGAATTATTTTCTTTGGATTTCTTCCCTCAAGTGCTTTTTCAGTGAGTCTTTGGAGATGCCTGATGTATGAGTCCCACCACGGGCTTACTGCAAACATGGTAGAGGTAGTACCTTTCAGACGTGAAATAACACCCAGTTCCAAATCAATAATGGCTCTTCTGATAGAGAACCAACTCCATCAGAGAGGTCTTCTTGGTTATTATACAAGTAACAGTTAATGTCTATAGAGCTTTACAGCTTCCAAAGACTCTTTCTGGCCATACATCTACTCTTCACTAGAGGTAGACAAGGCTGTGATTATTGTCTCCACTTTAGAGCTGGGAAACATGAGACTTAGACAACGGGAGTGGCTTCTACTCAGATCTAACCTCATGTCCTTACACTTGGCAATTTGTTTCACTCGTTTGAACCCCACATGATCTCTGAACGCATTGGCGACAGCGTCTCTTCCCATTCCAGCCAGTCGCAGCTCAAAGTGTAAGGAGGACAGGAAGACTGAAAGGGAGTGGACAGTGAGGAAAGAAGTGCTATCGATGCTGGATGCCAGAGGATCCCTTGGGGTCACTGTGAAGTTCCTGGTCTCCTGTAGGGGCCACATCCCTGAGACTTGCTAGGGACTCGCTTTACTTCCAGACTCCCCTCTGCAGCCCATGGGACCAGGAGTGACAGCAAGGAAGGCGTGAGACAGCTCCCTTACCTCCTGCAAGATGAACTTCTGATCCTCTGGGGTGGCTCCCTCGCAAAGATGCATGATGAGAACATCCATTCCGGCCTCCACCGCCACGCAGCCTTCTGGCTGGTGGGTGTTATAGCGTATTTCATTCTGGGATGTGTACTCGAAAAACTAGAAACAGAGCGGCCAACATGTGCCAGTTACCCTCTGATGTGCAAAGAGGGAAGTCTTTAGAAAGAGGGATGAGAACCTGGGGTCACCAAGGCATGGGTGCTGGGATCCAGCCTTCTCCCCTCACCCACCAACACCAGCCTGTGTCCCCGGAGCACCACGTGCACCTCTGGAGGGGTGCTTAGCAAGCATGAATGGAGGGGCCCTTTCTCATGCCCTTCTCGTTTGCTAGACTGTGAGGGTGGGGCTGGTTCCTGGGTCACCCCACACCTGCTGTGCCTATCCCCAGGCTGTTGCAGAATGGCAGGAAAGAAGATGGACCGGTCCCAGCAGTCAGGGGCTCTCTGTGACCTTGATCAGCCACTTCCTCTCCTTTTCTTCATTCCTTTCCTCCTTCTTCCCCCGAAATATAATGGAGGCAACCATACCTTGGAGACTATAAAAGTTCTGTGCACAAGCAGGCAACAGGACTGCTAACAGGAGGACTTGTTCTTCAGAGCAATGGTTTTCCTACCTTAGTGTGCCTAGGAAAAATGCTGATTCTAGGCCCCACTCCCAAAGAGGGAATGAGGATTCCTTCTGTCTGAGATGGGGCCTAGGAAGCTGCACTTTTACACTTCTAACAAGACACACAGCCACCCATCCACCCTGATCCATCCCCTTGCTTCCAGGAGATTCTGACACAGGTGACCTGTTCTTAAGGCATATGGAGCACTGCTTCTCAAACAAATCTCCCTGAAAGCTGGTCACGACAAGAGGTGGGTTGGGGAGGGATGGGATGGGTCTGAGAATCTGCATTTCTAAGCTTTCAGGTGATGCTGATGGTACCAGGTGGGGACACCTTTGAGGAGTGCTATTCTAAAGGGGGTTGAAGAACCTGAAAATTTTAAGGTTGTAGGGGTCCGAATTATGAAAGCTTACTGTTGACCATAATGGTGCATAATATTCAAATGGAATTGGGGTGACTCCAGGTTGGAGGAAAACGTGAATGCCCACCCCTCGTCTCCAGTGTCTGACACCTTACTTAGGACAGCAGGCTTTGAAAGTCCAGAACCAACGCTTTGCTCTCTCCTGCATCCTCCCCTGGGCCCGCCCTGGCGGGTTTGCCTGCTTCCCGGGCCAGGGTCCTGTTATGGTCCTCAGAACTTCCAGGTCTTGCTCCCCTGCCCAGCTTGCAGTTCACCACTTAACCCAGACAGATCGACCTGGGCCCTGACTGATGAAACTGCCCTAAAAACCGCTTTGCAATGTGGCACTACACATCAAACCCTATAATTTCATTTAAGAATTAATTCTGGAGAGACCTTCAAGATGGCGGAGGAGTAAGACGTGGAGATCACCTTCCTCCCCACAAATACATCAGAAATACATCTACACGTGGAACAACTCCTTCAGAACACCTACTGAACGCTGGCAGAAGACCTCAGACCCCGCAAAAGGCAAGAAACTCCCCACACACCTGGGTAGGGCAAAAGAAAAAAGAAAAAAACAGAGACAAAAGAATAGGGACGGAACCTGCACCAGTGGGAGGGAGCCGTGAAGGAGGAAAGGTTTCCACACACTAGGAAGCCCCTTCGCGGTCGGAGAAGGGGGGTGGCGGAGGGGGGAAGCTTCGGAGCCGCGGAGGAGAGCGCAGCCACAGGGGTGCGGAGGGCAAAGCGGAGAGATTCCCGCACAGAGGATCGGTGCCGACCGGCCCTCACCAGCCCGAGAGGCTTGTCTGCTCACCCACCGGGGCGGGTGGGGCTGGGAGCCGAGGCTCGGGCTTCGGTCGGAGGGCAGGGAGAGGACTGGGGTTGGCGGCGTGAACACAGCCTGCAGGGGGTTAGTGCACCAGGCTAGCCAGGAGGGAGTCCGGGAAAAGGTCTGGACCTGCCGAAGAGGCAAGAGACTTTTTCTTGCCTCTTTATTTCCTGGTGCGCGAGGAGAGGGGATTAAGAGCGCTGCTTAAAGGAGCTCCAGAGACGGGCGCGAGCCGCAGCTATCAGCGCGGACCCCAGAGACGGGCACGGGACGCTAAGGCTGCTACTGCAGTCACCAAGAGGCCCGTGTGTGAGCACAGGTCACTATCCACACCTCCCCTCCCGGGAGGCTGTGCAGCCCGCCACTGCCAGGGTCCCGTGATCCAGGGACAACTTCCCCGGGAGAACGCATGGCGCGCCTCAGGCTGCTGCAACGTCACGCTGGCCTCTGCCGCCGCAGGCTCGCCCCGCATCCGTATCCCTCCCTTCCCCCAGGCCTGAGTGAGCCAGAGCCCCTGAATCAGCTGCTCCTTTAACCCCGTCCTGTCTGAGCGAAGAACAGACGCCCTCAGGCGACCTACGCACAGAGGCAGGGCCACATCCAAAGCTGAACCCCCGGAGCTGTGCAAACAAAGAAGAGAAAGGGAAATTCCTCCCAGAAGCCTCAGGAGCAGCGGATTAAATCTCCACAATCAACTTGATGTACCCTGCATCTGTGGAATACCTGAATACACAATGAATCATCCAAAAATTGAGGGGGTGGACTTTGGGAGCAGCTGTAGACTTGGGGTTTGCTTTCTGCATCTAATTTGTTTCTGGTTTTATGTTTATCTTAGTTTAGTATTTAGAGTTTAGTATCATTGGTAGATTTGTTTATTGATTTGGTTGCTCTCTTCCTTTTTTAAAAAATATATAGATATATATATATTTTTTCCTTTTTCTCTTTTTGTGAGTGTATATGTGTATGCTTCTTTGTGTGATTTTGTCGATATAGCTTTGCTTTTACCATTTGTCCTAAGGTTCTGTCTGTCCGTTTTTTTCTTGGGTTTTTTTTGGTAGAGTTTTTAGCACTTGTTATCATTGGTGGATTTGTTTTTTGGTTTGGTTGCTCTCTTCTTTCTTTCTTTTTTTAAATTACTCCTTAATTTTTGATTTTTAATAATTATTTTTATTTTAATAACTTTTTATTTTATCTTATTTTCTTTTTTTCTTTCTTTCTTTCTTTTTTTTTTTCTCCCTTTTCTTCTGAGCCGTGTGGCTGACAGGGTCTTGGTGCTCCAGCCAGGTGTCAGGCCTGTGCCTCTGAGGTGGGAGAGCCGAGTTCAGGACACTGGTCCACAAGAGACCTCCCAGCTCCATGTAATATCAAACGGCGAAAGCTCTCCCAGAGATCTCCATCTCAATGCTAAGACCCAGCTCCACTAAACGACCAGCAAGTGCTGGACACCCTATGCCAAACAACTAGCAAGACAGGAACACAACCCCACCCATTAGCAGAGAGGCTGCCTAAAATCATAATAAGGTCACAGACACCCCAAAACACATCACCGGATGTGGTTCCGCCCACCAGAAAGACAAGATCCAGCCTCATCCTCCAGAACACAGGCACCAGTCCCCTCCACCAGGAAGCCTACACAACCCACTGAACCAACCTTAGCCACTGGGGGCAGACACCAAAAACAACGGGAACTATGGACCTGCAGCCTACGAAAAGGAGACCCCAAACACAGTAAGTGAAGCAAAATGAGAAGACAAAGAAACACACAGCAGATGAAGAAGCAAGGTACGCACCACCAGACCAAACAAATGAAGAGGCAACAGGCAGTCTACTTTCCTGAAAAAACTTTCAAGAAGAAAGTTTTTCTACCTGAAAAATAATTCAGAGTAATGATAGTAAAGATGATCCAAAATCGTGGAAACAGAATGGAGAAAATACAAGAAACAAATACTGTATGCTAACACATATATATGAAAAAAAATGGTTCTGTAGAACCTAGGGGCAGGACAGGAATAAAGACACAGACGTAGAGAATGGACTTGAGGACATGGGGAGGGCGAAGGGTAAGCTGGGATGAAGTGAGAGAGTGCTGTGGACCTATATACACTACCAACTGTAAAACAGATAGCTAGTGGGAAGCAGCCACATAACACAGGGAGATCAGCTCGGTGCTTTGTGACCACCTAGAGGGGTAGGATAGGGAGGGTGGGAGGGAGACGCAAGAGGGAGGAGATATGGGGATATATGTACACATATAGCTGATTCACTTTGTTATAAAGCAGAAACTAACACACCATTGTAAAGCAATTATACTCCAATAAAGATGTTAAGGAAAAAAAGAATTAATTGAGTAAGTCATCTGAAATGCAGATCTGTTGGTGTGTTTTCCCTCTTTTTTTTTTTTTTCTGACCAAAGATGTCAGTGGCAGGGTTACTTATAGTCACAAAAACAGAGAGGGAGGGAATCAGTTACCTCAACAGTAATTAATATAGCCACACAAAGGAATATCAAGGGGCCGTTAGGAATGATATTCTCAAAGGGTGTCTAACAACACAAGTAAAGTATGATTAAGTAATGGAAATAAGAGACTATAAAACATGTAGACATTATAACAACTATTTAAAATACATAATATGAAGGTCACGTATTAAAAGACATGGGGGGATTTCCCTAGTGTTACAGAGGTTAAGAATCCACCTGCCAATGCAGCGGACATGGGTTTGAGCCCTGGTCCAGGAAGATCCCACATGCCGTGGAGCAACTAAGCCCGTGTGCCACAACTACTGAGCCTGCGCTCTAGAGCCCGTGAGCCACAACTACTGAGCCCGTGTGCCACAACTACTGAGCCCGTGCGCCTAGAGCCCGTGCTCCGAACAAGAGAAGCCACTGCAATGAGAAGCCCGCGCACCGCAATGAAGAGTAGCTCCTGCTCACCACAACTAGAGAAAGCCCGCTCACAGCAACGAAGACCCAGCGCAGCCAAAAATAAGTAAATTAATTAAAAAAAAAAAGACACGGGAAGTAAATATATCTTAATTATAATGGTGGCCGCTCTGGGTCCTGTCATTTACTACTTGCTTCTACTTTTTATATTTCCCAAATGTTCTGTGATGAGTATATATTACCTTTATAATAAAAAAAAAGTCACGGGCTTCCCTGGTGGCACAGTGGTTGAGAGTCCGCCTGCCGATGCAGGGGACACGGGTTTGTGCCCTGGTCCGGGAAGATCCCACATGCCGCGGAGCAGCTGGGCCCGTGAGCCACGGCCACTGAGCCTACGTGTCCAGAGCCTGTGCTCCACAATGGGAGAGGCCACAACAGTGAGAGACCCGCGTACCACAAAAAAAACCAAAAAAAGTCACATACTTAATGCTTTAAAAACACACAGATTTCCCCTCATCTCCCTCTTTAAAGGCCCACACCAATGATCCCTTGAGCACTGAGCATCCCATTGTCCATTGTCCCAGAGCTTGAGAATGTCAATCTATTAAAGAAGCAGCACCTACCTGGTTCTGACCCATCCCATGACAGTGGTACAGAATGACCTGATGTCCTGTGATCTGGTGTTCACTGGGAGGGTTATAGTCAAAGCAGTAATCTTTTAGTCCTTTGTTCTGGAGCTAAACAAAACATAAAGGCGTTTTAGTCCAGATTCCACCTAAGGCTGTGAGGGCAGGTAAATGGAGTAAGAGGAGTGGCTGCCTCAAGAACTGGACTCATTGCTAAGAGCCCCTGCCATTTCTAATTTTAAAAGTGTTTTCCCATCCTATACCACAGGCAGGAATCATAAGCTCCATTTTAAGATGATGAACCTGAGGAGCAGAGAGATGAACTCTTTATGGCCTGAGAGCTCATACCACTTCATGTCTCATTAGTGCAGCCTTACTGCTGCACTAGGCCAAACACAGCTGGACTGTCACCTTGCGTATGTACCACGGAGCTCCTGCTATTGCCCATCTGCAAAGGACACCCCAATTGAGAGACCCGGCATTCCACAGATCAGAAGTCCATCACTGTAGATTACAGGAACAGCATAATACAGAGCCAATGATTCACACACAAAATCACACAACAGGTAAGTGGAGATACCTGAGTCTTGAATCCAGGACCTCAGACTCCAAGTCCAGTACTCTCTCCATCACTCAACATTGCCTAATCTAATGTCATCTCTAAGGTACTTTTGGATCTAAATCCCTTTAATCATTCTAAGAGCAAAAAACCATGGGAGGTTCCATGCTCCCTCCTCCCTTCCACGAGCCTCCAGAGAAAGACTCAAACATCTTGCAAATCCCTTTCTGGAGAGTTTAAAGAACCTCCTTCTGAACCCCACTCTTGCCCTGGCCCTTGTCCACCTTTGACTAGGCTGGTCCTGAGGATAAGACTCAGCCATATAGAAAGAAGAATCCACAATCCACTAGCTCACAAAACACAGAACAGCATGTTCTTGATGTCCCTTTGCTTGTGAAGCAACCTGAGAACAGGAGATGTGAATAATCAGAGCATCTTATATTTAGAAGAACTCAAACATCATTAAGCCAAGTTGTCCCCACTCTTGACCACCAAAGAACCGCAACCTCAAATCAGCTTCCTATGTTCAAAAGATGTGGTCTACCAAAGAAACTACAAGAAAAACTAAAAAAGAAGAAAAATAAGGAGAAACTCCTAAAGATTAAAACAGATTGATTAAGCTAACTATATCAAGTTGGTGATAGACATAGAGAATGATTTTGAATGACTTTAGAGCATAGTACGTTTGACTACACCTCCTTAGTGAAATATATTTTATAAATAAATAGAGCTGCAAGAAATCTTAAACCTCATTCAGTATCACACTGTCAGTGGGAGGGTGGAGCAGAGAAGAGGGAAAGCAAGAGAGGCAAAATCTTGGTAATTGTAGAATCTCAGGGACAGGGTTCATTACACTACTCTCTCTGCATTTCTGTATGTTTGAACATTTTCATAACACTAACTGAAATGAACATACCGATACCCTGCTTTGTATTTATCAAGACTTCCAGAATGGAACACAGCTCTTCTGATCAACACAACACAGCAGAGCAGGCCTCCCTAAGTTGGTGGAGTTTCAAGCAAAAGCCAAAGGTGCTGGACATTTTAGTTGACCTCATCCCAACAACATTTCTTTTAGTTTTTTTGAAATAACACAAGTGACTCTCCTTCCCTACTACTGCTTTTGTGGATCCCTGAGTTGGGAATTAGTAACTGGTCCAGTTACTGAGACTTGAAGTCATGTGATAGGAGTTAGTATAACAAAATAGGACTTGGGAACACCAAGTTCCCAAGCCTCAGTTTCCACCTGTAAAATAGGAGGCTGTACTCACCAATTCTGAGATGCTTCCTGTGCTGACATTCTGGACCTAAGGCCCAGAGACTCAAGGGGAGAAGGAAGGACAGTGGATGAAAAGGGGGGAGGGGTGTGGGAGAGGCCAGCTGTTGCCATGAAGGGGTCTTTCTTTCACAGCGTTCGTCAATCAGACCTGGAGGCCAGGAGCACCCTGCCCAGCATGGGCCCACCTCGCTCACCATCCCGAAGAAGCCAGGCCTGTCCTCAGGCACGTGCAGTTCTGGATACACGGTAGTCAAGAACCACTTGAAGTCCTTACACTGGAGCCTTGCACGGAGCTGCCTCCTCTCTGTCACATCCCCAAAGGGTTCCTGAGAAAATGACAAAACGGTGAGCCCCTGCAGGCCACGGCGCTTCCTATCAAAGCCCCTCTCTCACTCACTCAGTAAGCTTTTATTGAGCACCTATTGCGTGCGTAGCCTGCACGGGGCACAGAGGATAAGGAACGGCCTCAGACATAGTTGCAGCATCTTAGTAGGAGAGACGGTTGCACAAACAATGACATCCCCAGGTGCTCTCACTGCAGGGAGGTGTGGCCAGGTACAGGAAGGAAGAACACAAAGCACCTGCAGATGGGACAGGGAGCTGAATTCTGGGGCTGCACCAGCATCCCTGGCCCCATGTGTCATCCATGAGCGTGTGATCACAGACCAGCAACAAGTCAGTAGCACACGTATGCCATAATGTTCTGATTCACCACTGATACCTGACCACTCACTCCCAAACATAGGTAAGTATTCTAGAGGTAATTATGAATGAAAACCTTATATGCCCAATCTATTGAAGTCTAAATATATTCTTCGGATAGTAAGAGCAAAATGCTGCAATAATAAATACTTGTAGAAGTTTAGTTTTATGGACAAAACCAATGATCAAGAACTTTTGAATAATTAAATAAAGCAAGCATCTATTTAGCACAGCAAATGTGCAACCACAAGAGCAATGCTGAGCACAAAGATATGACTGTCCCTGCGTTATGACGTTAAACTATTAAAATTTGACAAGTTAAACATTTAACAAAATGGTAATGATAGGAAAAACATTTGAATAAAATTTCAAACTTCTCCTTATTTCCCAGAAGTTCATTCTTTGATGAGAGTCGCTATGCCCTCATCTTCAACCAGATACCCATTTCAACACATGGCCACTGGTCATTCAGAAAAAAAGGTGCATGCAGTGCCCCTCTTTCTAACATACTACTCTTTGGGAACCATGAGGAAGAGGGATCTGTGGGTTTCAGACTGGGTGACAGGGAAAAGCAGATGTTTCTACCCTGCAGCCTTGGGCAAGAGAGAGGAAACAATGACCCTGGAGCCCAGAGGCAGAGAGAGACCAAAGGGGAGGTCAGGGTGAGGGCCCCGAGGGTTCTACAGAGCAGAAAGAGATCCACTGGGGTGGACCCAGTTCCACCTGCATCAGCTACGAGCCCTTGGGCAAGTTCCTTAAATCACTCTCTCTCTGAGCTTCAGTGTTCTCACCTATAAAATGAAAATTTCAGAGCTACCCTGAAGGGCTGCTATAAGGATTCACAAGAAGAGAGTTTCATCAAGTGGCCAGGAAAGAGGTCTTGGGGCAGAGCTTCTTGTCTTGCCACGTGGCCCCTTAGTTATGTGAACACAGGTAAGTGGGAACCCTGTCCTGGGGTGTGCAGAGGTGGTGTGTCAGAGGCAGTGGGGCTCTTTGCTAAAATGTATTTGTAACCCCCAAATCAATACTTGTGGTGTCTTCACGCTTTCCGTCATTCTAAAACATGACAGTCACCCAACGTGCACGTTCCCAGCTGAGGTCACGTCTCAGCTCTTGTCCTGAAAGCAAGTGTCCTGTTCATGGTCTATTTAGTGTCACGGTTTTCAGATTGTTCTGCATTGTGTTGGTGATTTCACTGTTTTAAATGGCCCCCAAGCGTAGCGCTGATGTGCTGTCCAGTGTTCCTAGTGCAAGAAGGCTATGATGTGCTGGAGGGAGAAAATTGGTGCATTGTATGAGCTTCACTTGGACGTGAGTTCAATGTAACCAATCAACAGTATATATTAAATAAATTATTTAAACAGAAACACACATGAAACCAAGTTACGTATTGATCGATCGACAAAAATGTCCACCTGCGAGAGGTTTGCAGGAATCTAACCCTGTACTTCCCCCACGAGCAATGGCTCAACAGTTGGTTCCAAATTCAGTGATTGCAGTGCCTGTATGGAGCATTAACTGCTGCGAATAGTGAGAATCAACTGTCTGTTGTTATTGTAAGTGAAGGAATAAAGTTTTCCCATACAAGTGTCATTTCCTCTCTATTTCTGGAACTAGATCTACTATGGTAGGAGGACAGAATTAGCTGCTGCTGTTCGGATGCAGCCAGATGGAGCGTGGGTAGGCCGGGGAACTCACCAAGCGGGCGTGGGGGTTGCGATGGTAGTAGAGCTCTTTAAATTCATCCATCCACACCTCAGCTGCGCGGACACTGTTGACCAGAGCCTTGTTGCGGGAGTAGGGAGCTTGCTTGGGGAAAACGTGGCCAACGTGCGAACACGGGTGCGTCTCCAGGGTCCCCCCGCACTGCCAGATCTGTACATAGAGCGGGGAGGAGGTGTGGGGTGGGGAGTGAGCGGGAAGTCAGTTGCAGGTCCACAAGGCCCAGAGCAAGGAGGCTGGACACATGGAGGTCATGGTGAACACTGCCAAGGCCTCACCCTCCATGGGGCAGGGGGCCACTCCCCCAGCATACTCAGGACACAGGATGCAGTCAAAGAGCAAGAAAGCAGCCCCAAAGACAACTAAGCCATCGGAATCCAGACCCCAAAGTCCATGCACTAAGGCTCATGCACTTGACTCCTAGGAACACCCACAGTGGACCTCGCTGGGAACTTACTTATTATGTAAAGCACAGGCTGATTACCTGGTCTCCTAGCCACAGAAGATAGAAAAGCAGCAAGTAAGAAGAGAGGTTTGGAAGGGGGACAAGAAGAGCTTCTAGAGGCAGACAGAGCAGCCTGACACCTGGGGAAGAGGTAGAAACACCATTAAAAGCACACCCCAAAACTCAGCAGGTGGAGTCATCTGGAGCCTTTTCATGCTGGGGCAAATGGCTGTGAATACCCCATTGTCCCCTGGATGTATGACCAAGGATAGCATCTGGTGCTTATAATGGGGCGGTGTGAGTCCTCAGTGGACAGTCAAAGCCTTGTTTATTAACTCTTAAAGCAGGAAACCATATAAAATATTTGTAAAGTTTAAAATTTTCCATTTAAAAGCATGAACATCGACATAAGGTTTTGATACTTAAAATGTAAGATTCAATTAACTAGAAAATCCACCCAAATGCTTGGGCTTTCCCAAAGGGGCATCTGTGGATCACATACAGCAGAATCAATAGATGGGCTCATCACAAAAGGCAGATTCCCAGTCCCTACCGTAAATCTATCAAATCTGACTTTCCAGAGACCATGCCTGTTAATCTGCATTTTAAACAAGTTTCCCTAACAATTCTTCTATGTGTCAAAGTTTGAAAGTCACTGTGCCAAATAAAGAGGCTACTTTATCAAGCAGTCAAGCAAATCAAGGCTCCAAAACATGGGATCAGGAGGCAGGGACCTGTGTTTTAGTCCAGTCTCTGCCATGCACTGTTTGAGTGACCTTCAGCCGGTCACTACCCGCCTCCGGCCTCTGTCCCTCCCCTTTATGGAGTGAGAGGAAAGAACTAGGTGAGACTTGCAAGACCCTTTCCAGCCCCAAATCTATTAAAAGTGTATTTTTTTAAAAGTTTACACAAGAAGACAGGCGTGATTATAGGATATGTGTGCCACCGTCATCTTTGAGGATCGCTGGATAAACTGCCAATATGGAGGAAAAGTCCACCAGGCTCTCCTAGCAAATACATCCTTCCCAGAGAGAACGAGAACAGGTTAAGAATGAGTCCAAACAGAAGACTGGAATACTTACTCGAAAGGAAAATTCGAGGTTTTCTCCACCCCAAACTTCCATTCCTGTATCATAAGACCCCAGGTATTCAAAATATTTCTTACTCACGGAAAACAGCCCACCAGCCATGGTTGGAGACCTAGAAGTGTGTGAATCATAATTCAAGGTAAGCAGCAGGAAACCATCACAGTTAGTTGAATCCCTTCTCACCACAAGCCTGGAGTCCATTCATCCATATAAGCATACCCTGAGTTCACGCTCTGGGCCTGGTGCTGAACTGGGCTGGAGGCACACACGTGCCCCATAGCCCCTGCCCTAGGGAAGCTCGCAGACATCTCACCAGGCAAGCACAGAGCAAGGTGTGGGATGGCTAAGGCCAACCTAGGGCCCAGCAGGAACGCAGAAGCAGCCATGAGATGTGGAGGGGGCCGGGTAGGGCTAAGTTTCTCAGAGGAGGCACGGTCTGCAGCACAAAGGGAAGTTAGCCAAGAAGAGGAATGGAATGGTCCTCCGAGAAGACAGGAGCATGAGCAAAGGCCTAAGGGTGAGAGAAACCCGTGTGCTTCTAGGAGCACAGACAACAAGGAGAGATGAGAAGAGAGAGACCAGGTTCTACGAGGGTGGCAGGAGTAAGGGTGTGGTGGCCTTGCTCAAGCAGTCACAGTACAGCCCTCACAGATGTCCTTTAGGGGCCAGTAGAGGCCACTCTGGCATCTTGAAGCTCCCCAAGGGCTTGAGCCTCTCCTGCTGGACTGGCCTCCCCTGCGGGACCCGCACGGCCAGCTCTGGCCTGCTGCCTCAGCCAGCCCTGTTCTCTCCCTGCCAGGCTCACTTAGGAGACGGCACTGGTGTCAGAAATGGCCCAAGGCTTCCATCCTACCCCGCAGAAAGCCATAGGGTCAACACAGCAGAGAGGTGCAGAGGAATAAATTTAAAAATGGGGAAATATATAACACGAAGAGCCTAACAGTTCAAAATTTTAAGATCCTCCAGTAGTGCTTCCGGGCCTTGACAAAGTATTGGCTTTTCCTGCACTCCAAGCTCTGGGCCAATGAGAAGAGGACAGCAAGACTATGGCAGAGAAGGTTCTAGGCTACAAAGCATTTTCACGTGTGTTCATCCTAAAGGCTAGGAAATAGGTAGGGTGGATATGCTCATACCTGTTTCACAAGTGAGAAATCTGAGGCCCAAGGATATTACGGGAGGGCAAGGATAGCTGGCCACAGTGCCCCTGAGCATGTGCGTGCATGCGTGCATGTGTGCGTGCGTGTGTGCGTGCGTGTGTGTGTGTGTATGGGGGGGCAGTTTGTGTCAGCATCACAGGCTGCATATGTGACCCCTGATACGATCCTTCCTACTTGGTGTCTCAGTTTCCAAACCTGTTAAATGAGGGGTTGGGCAGGATGTGCCCCCTCAGGGCTCCCACAGAAGCCTACATGTCATCCTTGAGTCCTCCTCCCCTCATTCCCATTCAGTTCCTCCCAATTTTCCCACCACAAAGTCTCTGGAGTCCACCATGCCCCTCCATCTTCTCCTGCACCATCATCTCTGAGCTGGAGGACTGCAACGCCTCCCAGTGGTGCCCCTGCCTGCAGCTCCACCCCCTCCAGGCCCCCACTCCCCATCATGTGGCATCCAGCACAGACTTTAAAGAATGCAACAGGCTAAATAAGGTCACTTCCAGCTCAAATCCCTTCAGTGGCTTCTGAACACCCACAGTAAAGTCCAAACCCCTTTCCTTGGCCTTCAAGGCTGCATATGACTTGGCCCCATTCACCTCTCCAGCCCTGTCTCTCAACAGCGTCTCCATAGTCATTCCTCTCCAGCCAGCACTGGGTCATGTCAAGGTCTGGACTCAGGTGGAAGGATTCAGAAGGCCAGCTGCCAAACATGGGTGCAGATCTACGACACCACTTCTGGGTCAATACCCCAGTGATAAAGCTGAAGTCCAACCTCCACTGGCCTGACTCCCACATCTGTCTCCCACTTGGTGCTAAACTTGGAAGGACAGGAAGAAGCCAGACTATGACTTCAACACCTCAAGAATGAGGGCAACCCAGCACTGCTTGAGCCTTCTATTCTCACACCCAGGCTCACCCACTGGCCAAAGTTGGCCCCTGTACCCCCAGGTCTACTCATCCCCTGAAGCTCAGAAGGAGCCTGACAGTGTGGCCTCAAAATATTAGCCATGGAATTACCGTAGCAAGTCCAGTCCTAGGTATATACCCCAGAGAACTGAAAACAGTCACTCAAACAGATAATAGTGTACCGCTGTTCACAGCAGCATTATTTACAATAACCAAAAAGTGGAAATAACCCAAGTGTCCATCAACAGACAGATGGATAAATGAAGTGTGGATACATACACAATGGAATATTATTCAGCCATTAAAAGGAATGAAGTTCTAGAAGGACCTTGAAACTACTTTGTTAAGGAAAAGAAGCCAGACACAAAAGGATAAATATTGTGTGATTCTACTTATATGATGTACATAAAATAGGGAAATCCATAGAGATGGAAAGTAGAAGTTACCGGGGGCTGGAGGAGGAAAAGAAAGGGAATTATTGCTTAACAGGTATAGAGTTTCTATTTAGGTTGATGAAAAAGTTCTGGAAATATGTAGAGGTAGGTGATGGTTCTACAATATTGTGAATATGCCTGATGCTAGTGAATTGTGCGTTTAAAAAATGGTTAAAATGGTAAACTTTATGTTATACATATTTCACCACAATTTTTAAAATAAATTAAAAATATATATATATACACCAATATAAAATCCACATATATAGCAATGATTTTTTCTTTTTCTTTTTTTTTTGCGGTACGCGGGCCTCTCACAGTTGTGGCCTCTCCCGTTGCGGAGCACAGGCTCCAGACGCGCAGGGTCAGCGGCCATGGCTCACGGGCTTAGCTGCTCCGCGGCATGTGGGATCTTCCCGGACAGGGGCACGAACCCATGTCCCCTGCATCGGCAGGCGGACTCTCAATCACTGCGCCACCAGGGAAGCCCAGCAATGATTTTTAATAAAAGTAAACAAATACTCTGGAAAAAGAAAGGAGAGGCAACAGCTAACCATCCCTCCTGTGGGCCTTCACAGACAAGTTGGCCAGATGCATGCTCAGAGAAGGCACGCTCAGAGAAGTCAACCCCTGACCTGATGACATCGATGGGGGACCGCATACGGATCCTCTCCCTCTCGGGAACCACGTGCCACGTGAACCCCAGCCTCCAGTCGAAACCGCCAATCTGGGGCTCCCCAGCGTTCCCCAGGTACTCGAAGGTGTTCCAGTCGATCACATCGATCACAGGGCACACCACTGCCACGTCCTTTTCATGGATCCTGAAAACAGTCAGAACAGCCCGTTGCTCCACAGTGTACAGGCAGCAGGACAACTAGGAAACCTGAGGATTAATTCTCCTTAGCCTTCCACTAGAAGGAGGAACACCTGTCTGAGAAAGGCCTGCTTCTCTTATTCCAGGGGCTCTACAGCCAAGTCAGCCCTGGCAGGTGAGCAAAAGGGGGCTGCTGGGCGGTGGCGGGAGGCGGGGAGCTAGGACTCTGGCCCTGATATGAAAAGTCCCACAGCTTTAATATTCTGATTCCATCTAGGGATATTCTGGTTAAATTTGAATCCCTCTATGAAAGTCATGATGTCAAAATTAAAGCTAAGTTTTAAAACGGAAAGCACATTTTCAGTTTCTCAAGACTGCAAGAGATTTCTTCATTTAATTAAAATGAAACATCTCCAGGTCAAGAAATAGTTATCTCCCTATGAATAGAGATGCGCCCAGACCAAAGGGTCTGCTTTGGAGTTAGAAAATAAATTAGAAAATAAATTTTAATCCTGCCTCTTATTTGCTGTGTAACATTAGCGTTGTCACCTAACCGCTTAGAGCCTGTTGCCTCAGGGGTTACACTGGAAAAATACACCTACTCATAGGTTAATGTGGGCTCCCTACGGGAATGTATGTAAAAGGCTGGCAGAGAACCCGGAACTACTGCTATATTGTTCTTTTAACCTTTTTTATTATTAAAAGTTACACATAGTGGAAAATGTGATAATTTCCTTTTGCGAGCATCAGCCTGTGCGTAGTCTTCAGCAGTTCTCTCCACAATCATTCTTACAAGCCCAGCCATCCCAGCAGGCTTCCAGACTGTGTTTCTTTGCATTTGGCAGCACACCAGGAAACATGAACTGAGACTGAACCATGTGTGAACACTAGATTTCTCTGGGTTACATTTTGGGGGCAGTTCTCTAAAACTTGAGACCTATAAATCATAAACTTGTGACTTGCAGTCCAGCTGGTTGGAACCACGGGTAGTCTAATTTTTACAAGAAAGGGAAAAACGGGGGGAGCCTGCACTGGAGTAAAGAATTCTAAATCATGGTTAGAGAACGTGCAGGCCCGGTAGCGGTGGTTACTGGGTAGTGTCTCCTGGCATCTTGTGAGCCAGGGACCAGGGATGCCAAACATCCTGCAGCGTGCAGTCCAGCCCTACACAGCAAAGAACGGTTCTGTCCCAGACGTCAACAGCAGCTTATAAAATGCCAGGAGCGCTACCCAGTTGATGTGACAACCAAAAACATCTTCCACCCCCAAAAGCC
Source organism: Mesoplodon bidens (assembly GCF_964165515.1). Taxonomy (NCBI): domain Eukaryota; kingdom Metazoa; phylum Chordata; class Mammalia; order Artiodactyla; family Ziphiidae; genus Mesoplodon; species Mesoplodon bidens. The sequence goes on along the minus strand of NC_138162.1, from coordinate 25,470,544 downwards.
CCTGGAGGAAAGGGGCTACCGTGCCAGGTTGGGACCACCTGAGGGACAGTCTACGCTCCAGTGTCTCAACTGTGGTGCACCCTCAAGTCTTCAGGGAGCTTCTGAAACATCCAGAAGGCCAGGATCCACCCCAGAGATTCAGATCCAAATAGTCCAGGAGTTTTTAAGGTTCCCCAGTTATTTCTAAAGGGTAACCAGGGGAGAATCCCTTTGCCTCCAGGTATGGAGCAAGGACGTGATTATGGGGAATGCTGCCTCGCTCTCTCCAAAGGGTGGGACGGAGTAACATGGAATTCTAGATGGCATTAATGAATCAGTTGAAGGGGAGAAGTGCCCCTACCATGACTTTAGACGGGCCTAGAGGCAGCCCTCTGTATGCACAGTGGGGGAAGGGGGGAAGGGTGAACTCACTAGTCCAGGTTCCAGAGTGAGCACCTAGCTGTCACTATGTTCTAAGTAATCTCAGAGTCCATCACTGGCCTGAGGAACCCTGAGTCCTTTCTGCGGGTGAAGCTCACCAGAGCTGAGGGGGAGAATGAGGCAGCAAAGGGCTGGGACAGCAGGAAGTGGCAGAGCAGAGCTCGGTCTCATGCAGGAACAGAGGCGAGGGGGTCCCTAGCTCTTCCAAACAGACCCTGACAACCAAGCACTGGATGCCAAGGGAGAGCAGTTTGCCAAATGCACAGACTCTGATCCTCCAGTCCTTCACCCACTCCACAGGGAGGGGACCAAACAGAGACCCCCCAGACTTTCCTCTCCCACCTGGAGGAGTTCTGGGCTTGCCAGCTCAGCTCCTGATGCAGAATCAGTAGGATGGAAAGGGAGAGAGAAGAGAAGAGAACAAAAGTAGGCCCAGGGGCAGGTGGGAGGTTAAGTGTAAGAGACTGTGGGACAGCAGGGGAAATATCCTTGAAGACACAGCCATATTTATACTTTCATGACTATAAAAAATATATTAAAACAATATTTTATGACTATATTGGTAAAAAGACAAACAATCCAGGCTAGATTCATTATTATATATTCATTATTATGATATTCATTTTCCATTCTGATTTTAAAAGAAATTAACATAAATTTTTGGGGGGGTTCTCTTAAGGTTTCATGGGTGGGCCATAGGTATTGTAGGTACCGCATGTAATGACTAAGTCAGCCAAGCTTGAAGGAAATACACCAAAATGTATACCCTCCAGGAGTGCAATTCTGTGTGATTGACCATACTTTTTTCTTGGTTGATCATATTAAGTTTTCTACAGTAAACGTGTATAATAAGCAGTAATAAATCATCTAGGACCTCCCACATGCTGGCATGTTCTAAGCACTGTCCGAGTATTAAGTCATTTAACGGCCTCCACAGCCCCAGGAGGTAGGGACTGTTACCACGTCCAGGGACAGAGGCTTTGCCCAAGGAGCATCTGAGCCCAGCGCCCCTGCCTCTCATGTCAGTTTGGTCAGGGCCCCGCCTCCCCCCGCCCCCCACCGATGGTCCACACACCTCTGCAGCAGTGGCTCCAGCCACCCTTCGTGGCACTCGCAGTGGCAGTCCAGGAAGGTCAGCACATCGCCCTTGGCCGCGGAAGCCCCCAGCAGCCGTGCCCGCACCAGGCCCTCCCTCTTGTTGGCGCGGATCAGGCGGACCTTGGGCAGCCTGGCCAGCTCGGAGGCCAGGCGTTCCTTCAGGTGCTCTGGGGAGGCAAGCAGGACACCGAGGGTCACCGCCACACACCCCCAGCCGCGTCCTTGCAGGGCCTCCCTGTCCCCAAAAGAAGACTAAGTAGACACGAGCCTCCTTTGCTCTGCACCAGGGACGTCCTCACCGCACCCGGAACCAAGGCTGCAAGCCCCTTGAAGGCCAGGGAGGCTGGGGTGGAGGATTCCAGAACCACCAAACGCTCCCGCTCAAAACACATGCACATTGAACTGTACTCCTGAAATGAGTGAATGTGTCATGTGGATGTATCTCAATAAAGCTATTACCTCCCCAAATTACCTTGACTTGTAAACGTTTAAATAAAAAGCACAAGAACCATCCAACCACGATTTTTCCAAAAAATCGTGTTAATATAAACTTTGTTCATTTATGTTAATTATGCAATACATCATAAAATTTTAATTTATATGGAATTATATTAACATAAATTTTATTTATAATACAATTACGTTAACACAAATTTTCTCAGAAGCACGTTTCAGTTGACACAGTAATAACAATAATAATGGCAGCCAACATGAGAAAGCCTACTGTGCTAATTACAGTCCAAGTGATTCAAATAACTCACATGAGTCTTATAACAACCCTATGAGGTAAGTACTACTACTGTCCCCATTTTATGAATGAGAACATTGATGTCAGAGAGGCTAAGTGACATGCCGAGGTCCCAGACAAGTGAGCTGAGGAGTCAGGATGTGAACCCAGGGACTCTGGCTCGAGTCTACAGGCTTAACGCTGCCTCCAGAGCTTTCTTCTACAGCTGCCCATCCTTGTTAAACAAATCCAAAACTTGTCAGGAGGACATGATTATCCCATTTTGTAAGAGAGGAAATGAGTCCTTAAGAGTTGAAAGGACGTGCCCACAGCTAGAGCTGGCCCCAGGACTCCCAACTCCACACACAGGCTCTGGGACTAGAGGCCCCGATTCATGCCTCTCGATGGGTAGGTGGAGGCAGGTGAGAACCAGTCAGGTAAAATAAAAATGAGAGAATCTCCCCACATCAACATGGGCTTCATCTCAAAGTCCCCCTCAATCATCAGTGAAGGGAAAACTTTGTAAAATGTTCTAAGTTGCTTTGTTGTCTGTTTCCCTAAGTACTCTTGATACTCAAACAAGAAACACAAAACATTCACTGGTTGATTTTTTTTCAACCCTAAATATAACTGCATATAAGCTAATGGCAGGAATAAGGGAGGTGACTTCCCAAGCAAAGCTAATTAGTAGCAGGGCCCAGGGAACACACAGGAAAACTGTGGTGCAGCCACCCAGCACTCATGATGGGTTTGGTCTGCATCAGTTTTCTGTCTGCCTGAACTGTCTTCCCCCATCCTGGAAGGCGCTGACATCCCTCATCCGCTCAGACTGACCCTGCAGGAAGGGTGGAGGAGGGGGCAGGGCAGGACTTCTCACCTCTAATACACGCTGAGAGGGGCATCCTGCTGGCTTTACAAATTACCACGATAGGGAGGGGAAGTCTTGGCCCCCCCCCCAGTCTTGGCCTTACATTTATGGGAGCACTGAGCTGGACTGGAAGGGGTTCATACTGTATTCCTGTCTGCTGAGCAGCTGCTTGATCCCATAAAGAGAAAATAATCTGATATTTGCTTCTGAATGAATACATCTCTGAAACGTTTTTGGCACTTTGCAGTTTTTTAAATAGTTCATAAAAGCAGAAGTTATCGTTGAACAAGTGCCAGCAATGGGCCAGGCCCTGACATAGCAAGCTACCGCCTTCATCTCATTTAATCCTCAACAATGACCCTGAAAGGTAAGAACTACTATTATGCCATTTTACGGGGCGGGAAGGCAAGGTTGAAACTGGTTAAGCTCCTTGCTCAAGGCTATACAGCTGCAAAGTGTTGGAGCTGGGATTCTAGGCTATGCGGTGTGACGCAGAACCAGCATCCACACAGACATATTTAAAACAACCCTGGGAGGAAAGGAAATGGAGATGCATGCCTACTATAAGCTGGCTGCTACGTGGGGTTCTGTCCTACACATGATCTCATTTATTCCTCACCACAAGTCTCTGGTATTAGTGTAGATAAACCCATTTACAGATTAGAAACTAAGGCTCAGAAGACAAGTGACTTGCCCAAGGTGCCATGACGGGTTATGGTAAAGCTCGCCTAAAACCCCTGACCCCAGAATTCAGCACCTTGTAGGCTACACTAGGCCTCAACCCCCAGTCTGGCTTGCCTGCTGCCATGGGGAATGTCAGCTGTCCCCTAAGACTCACTCTCCCGTGCTTTTCAGCTGAGCACATGGCCACCCTCCATAGAGATGACGTTCCTAGCCTCCCTCACAGGTAGGGGTGGCCAGGTGACCCTGTTCTACTCAGTGGGACTGAGGGCAACTTCCAGGTGTAGCTCCCAGTCCCCTTGAAACCCTTCTGCTGACGGGAGTGAGCAGGAGGTGAAGACCCAGCGTTGGGCTATGCAGACAGAGGCAGTGCACCATCCTTGAGAAGAAGGAGACTTAGGGTGGGAGGAGCCTGGGCCCTAATAGCACGGAGGGGCCACACCTGCCCTAGACTATTACCCCAGATTTGTGATGTGAGCGAGAAATCAATTTTTATCTCATGTAAATCACTGTTATTTTGAGTCTCTGTGAGAACAGCCCGGCACACCCACCAATTAGGACCTATACACCAGGCTCTGAAGTCAGACAGACCAGCCTCAGAGCCTGAAGCAGCAGATGCCCAATAAGCAGTGGCTCTACCCTGATGGGTGGTCCAGGGGTGGTGATTTGGTTTGAAACAGGCTCTAGCAACCAGGCCCACAGCTCTCCCTCCTGCAGGGCCATGACATTTCCCCTCACTTATGCTTAGCTGCCCTCACGTCAGCTAGTGGCCAAAGATGTGCTGGCTGACTACCGCTCCATGGACAGGGCTAACCCCAGCCAGGCAAGACCACGGCAGCCCCTACGCCCCTCCCCCTTCCATCCGTGTCCGCCCCCAACGTCAGCCTTGCTCCACAGGGCAGCACAGTGAGTCCCCAAGACCTAGCAACGTTCCAGCTCTCCCCGTAGCCTTCAGGCAGCTCCCAACAGGCTCCTATTTAAGCTAAACCCCTTAGATTGGCCTCCGAGGCCCCACCTGATCTGGTCCCCCCCCCAGCCTGCAACCTCATCCCCCAGGTCACCCTCCACCAGCCGGTGGTCTGACCTGGAGAATGGCTGCTGTTCCAGCTTCTGCACCTGCTGCTTCTAGCCCAGCCCCTCTCCCCAGACCTTCACTGAGCTGCCTCTGTAGCTTCTGGCTTAAAGGCCACCTCCTCAAAGAGGCCTCCCTGACCTCCACCCGCTAGAGTAGGCCTGGTGCCCAAGCCCCACTTACTCTCCTGTTCCCAGTATTCTTTCAGAGCACTTCCTACTCGTGCTATAGTATAGTATCACACGTTCCATTATGGTATGCTATGTTATATTGTGTTGTACTACGTGACGCATATATTATGTTATGTTCTTTATATGTTTATTGACCATCTCCACCCACCTCTCTAGAATGTGAGTTTTATGAGAGCAGTGATTTGTCTTGTTTCCCACGGAATCCCCAGAGCCTAGCACACATTCAGGAAACGTTCACTGAATAATAAAGGGCCAGCCTTGGACTGCATGTGAATTGCTGGATCCCAGGTCACTGGTTAGGTCTGTAGGGACAACAACCACCCTTTCAATGGAATGTCTCTCCCTGGCTTCAGTTCTGTCTAGGCTGCCCCTTTTTGATCTCATCCCAAACTCAACATGTTCAAGGCCAGATGCCCCCCTTCCCCTGCCAGACCTGCCCCTCCTGCCCTAAATGGCTTTTCTAGCTCTGGGATCGCATCACGCTTCCCCAGGAGACCCAAGCCGGAAGCCCGAGGGTCCGCCTCACACCTCAGCTAGTTTCTGGGCCTGTGGATGCCACCTCCCGGGGATCCCTCCTCCCCCGCGCCTGCCCTGCCCTGCCCTGCCCTCCCACCCGACTCCAAGCCTCCATCTCCCACCTGGGCCACCTCCACAGCCCCCTGGCCTCCCTGCAGAGCTCCCTAGTACCCCATTCTCCACACTCCAGCCTAGAGGGATTCCCCAAAGGGCAAAACTGGTCTCCTGCTTGAAATTCTGCCTTGGCTCTCCCCGCCCTCAGGACAAAGCCCCAGCTCCTCGGCCTCGGGTCGAAGGCCTGGGCCCTCTCCCCCCACCCCACCCCTGCTCCTCTCTTGCTACTCACTGCAGCAGCTGGCCCTCCGGCTTTCCTGAACTACTTGCAGATCCTACACCGTCCACACAGCACGGCACCTCTAAGCCTTTCCATATTCTGCGCCCTCCACTTGAAACGCCTCCCTCCACCTTTGCTGTCTGCAAACCCAGCCTTCAAGATTAAGGTCAACCATCCCCTCCTGAGCACCCAGGCGGGGTGAGTCCCGTAGCAACGTGTGGTAGAGCCCTCTGCCATCACGTTCGCCTCCCCCCACCTGGCTCTGAACTCCCTGAGGGGAGAGGCCAGGCACAGAGGGGTGCAGGAAGCCTTTCCTTCCAGGCCTGTTCTATGTGTCCCACGTCACACTCTCGCCTCCCAGGCACAGCCACAGAAGGGCAGGCTCTTCCAAGAGCCCATGTCAGGGGCTCACCTCGATCGCTGTAGTCATCTACAAGGATAACTTCTTCTAGCAGGGTGTCTGGGGATGTCTCGAGGACGCTGTAAACTGTCCGAAGGAGAGTTGACCAGGCTTCATTATAAAATGTTATGATGACAGATGTCGTGGGCAATTGATTGTAATTGTATTTCTTCTCTTTGCACCTGCGAACACAACACAACTTCAGGAATCAAGACCCCACTGTTGACTGTAGGTACCAGGCCCAGGCTGGTGCTGGGGATGGAGTGATGAAGGGGACGTAGGTCACGGTCCTGGGGCCTCCCCCTGGGGAATGGCAAATAGCTGCTAGGATTTTCCAGAGTCCCCTGTGTTCCATTAGGAGACCCAGCAGATTCTTTAAAAGGTTTTAAATACTTAACGAGCTTGAACGGCAGATGCTGTTTTTAAGCTTTAAAGCAATTTTCAGATTTGTGCAACATGCAAACTCAGCAGAATCAGAAGGGAGGGGGACTGTCACCTTTCCCCGCCCAACAGCTCTCCCATCTGTCCACGCCTTTCCAATCCCACTGAGGCCTTTGCTCAGACTGCGCCCTTTCCTCCCTTTCCTGCTTGGCACGCTCTCTGTCCTCTTTCAAGAACTCACCCCGCCTTCTCTGGAAAAGCCTGGGGACACCTGTGTGGGGCAGGTGCTTGCCCTTCCTTGCTCCTACAGCACCTTGCCCACGTCTCCGTTTCAGCAGGTGTCACTCTCCGTGCTCCAGAACTCACCACCACTTGAATCTCCCCCTACCTTCTCCCAGCATCTTTCCTACTCTGCATCCCAGCAGGGGCTATGCTTTCAGAGGTGATGCACTGAATGCATAAATTGGAACCATGGCTAGGATGTATGAACATTCCAGGAAGGGCTCTGCAGAGAACACTGACTACCCCCCAGCCCTCATACCACTGCCACCACCCACCCTCCCATTCCATTCTGTGGCAGTCTCGTGGTGAGGGGGGCGCTGAGCCCACCCATCTCTCTGGGGTTAGGGCTTGGCTGACAGTGATAAGAACCATTTAGCTCCCTCTTTCTTTGGTAGGGTTTTCTGTACTTTGCACAGAAGGTTCCAGGTTGACACAGAATTCTCTCCTCAGAGTAATGGATGACAAACTCCCAGTGTCATCCCAGGGAGTAGGCAGTGCCTGGAAATTAGGACATGGCTGACAGCAAGATAGGGGAGGAACAGAAACCCACAAGGGACACCAGAAGGACCATGGTTTGAAGGCTGGCCTGGCTAAAGGCCAGACCAAGGGATTGGGTGGAAATGCAAGAAGAAGATAAATGTTGAAGACTGGCCAGCCTCTGGGGGCAGTAAGGGAAGGTCTTACAGATAAGCTAAGTGCAAGATCAAAGAGATGGAGAACCAAGCAGGGTGAGGGGTGAAACCAACATCTATTGACTATCTACCACGTGCCAGGCACTGTAGCAGTGGGCCCTGTATCAGTCAGTCACCGATCATTTCCTGATCACCTACTATGTGCCAGACAGGCAAAGCCCCTGCTTCCCAGAGCTTACAATCAGGGAGACAATAATCAAATAAGCAAACATATCAATAATTTCAGAAAGTTAGGGTGCTATGAAGAAAAGGAGGGGGATGAAAGAGAGAGCAACTACAGAGGGGGGTAGGAAGGGGGAACAGAGGCAACCACAGAACAGGTAATCAGGGAGGGCCCCTCCAGGAGGTGACATTTAGCATGAGGCCTGAATAATGAGGGACCCAGTCCCACAAAGGGCAGAGGAAAAGCCTTTTGTGTACACAACTTATTTCACTTTTTTTCCTTTTATTTTATTATGAAAATTTTCAAACATGCAAAACGTAGAGAGAACAGTATAAGAAAGTCCTGTGAACCTTTCACCTAACTTCAGTGGTCCTTAACACATGGTCTTGATTCATCTTTGTCTTCACCCACTCCCCCCACCCCAGACTATTTTTAAGCAAAACCCAGCATACCACAGCATCCATAAATATTTCAATATATTTGTCTAAGAGATAAAGGTTCTTTTCATAATGAACACAATATCACTGTAACACTTCAAACGTTAGCGATTCCTCAGTGCTATCTTACCTCCAGTCTGTAAGCTTTCATCAAAATTAATGGTGTGTCTTCCAATGGTTGGAAGACACACCATTCTCTTATGAACCAGTAAGAAAGACAAATGCTACCAATCATAACTGCAGGATGCTCTGATTTTAAGAGACATCCTAATTTCAGAAATGTTTAAATATTTTTTTTAAGTGCCTTAGAGGGCTTCCCTGGTGGTGCAGTGGTTGAGAGTCTGCCTGACGATGCAGGGGACACGGGTTCGTGCCCCGGTCCGGGAGGATCCCACATGCCACAGAGCGGCTGGGCCCGTGAGCCATGGCTGCTGAGCCTGCGCGTCCGGAGCCTGTGCTCCGCAACAGGAGAGGCCACGACAGTGAGAGGCCCGCGTACCGCAAAAAAGAAAAAATAAAGTGCCTTAGAACAGCAGTCCCCAACCTTTTTGGCACCAGGGACCGGTTTCGTGGAAGACAATTCTTCCACGGATGGGGGACGGGGGGTGTGTGGAGATGGTTCGGGCGGTAATGCAAGCAATGGGGAGCGGCAGATGAAGCACTGCTCACTCCCCTGCCGCTCACCTCCTGCTGTGCGGCCCGGTTCCTAACAGGCCCGGGGTTTGGGGACCCCTGCCTTAGAGGGAATTTCCTGGTGGTCCAGTGGTTAGGACTCTGCACTGTCACTGCCAAGGGCCCAGGTTCAATCCCTGGTCAGGGAACTAAGATCTCACAAGCTGCACCACGTGGCCAAACAAAAGAAAAAAAATGCCTTAGAATCAATGAAATGTAGTACTTTATTTCACTCTCAAAACCTCTTCCTATGTTAGCATTTACTGTTCCTATTTTAAAGACAAGTCTGAGAGGCAGGGTAGCCTGGACAGTTCTCAGAGCGCCTGCAAGTGTGTATGTACTTGGCTGAGCTCCTTGTGTCCCTGTGTGATCTTGTCACAGGGTTCTGGCTCGTGCCTTTGACCCTGCGGGAGGCTCAGGTGGGCCATCAGAATCTAAATAAAGATCCCTACATCCCCTCTCCTCAACCAGCCCTCCCTCCTACCAAGAAACAGGCAATTTCTCCTCTCATCCCTCTCAGGGTCTTCTACGTAGCTCCAGGTCCCTTTTCCTAAGTGCCAGGACAGTTTCTGTAGAGGGCTCCGAGGCTACCCAGGCAGCAGCCCAGGCTCTGCCGTCACTGGGGTGGCCTTGCCACATGAATAGGCTTATCTGAGAGTCTCTGAGAGGGGCTGGCTCTTCTCAGCCCCCTTTACATTCTCATGCCTGCTTCATCTGTAGGCTGGAGGCATGACCACGCTGGTGCCCTGAAGCGATAAGGCATTCCCACCAGCCCTAGCCAGCGGGACCTGAATTCTTGGACACGCTGGTCTTCTGAATCACGGAAGTGGTTACTTAGCGCTGTGCTCCACAGAGGGGAGTCCAGCCCATACTCAAGGGGAGGAGAATTAGGCTCCTTCTTTTAAAGCGAAGACTATCAAAGAATTTGTAGGTATATTTTAAAACCACCACACATGAACAGAATGCAGCAGGAATAACAGTATGTGGCTTCTAAGACCAGGTCATAAGACACTGAAGGTTCCTCTTTGTTCCCTCCCATGGACCATCCATTCTGGGCAAAGCCAGCCACTATGTAGTGAGGACACTCAAGTGTCCCATAAAGAGATCTATGTGGAGAGGAACTGAGGCTTCTGACAGCCAGGACAGCCCAGACAGACTTTCCAGCATATTATGGGCCATCCTAAAAGCAGGTCCTCCAGCCTCAACAGCCCCAATCAAACCTTGAGATGACAAAAACCCCAGGTAGCATTTTGACTACAATCTCATGAGAGACTCCCAAGCCAGACCACTCAGATAACGCACTCACAAATCCCTGACCCACAGAAATTATGCAAAATAATAAACGTTTATTGCTGTTTTAAGTCATTAAGTTTTATGGTCACACATACACTGAATAAATTGCAAGGAAACTATCAGACAGGCCTGAATTGACATTTTATAAACCAACAGGCCTGTACTCTTCTAAAAAACGTGACTGTCCTAAAAGACAATGAGAGTCTGAGGAACCATTTCAGACTAAAGGAGACTAAAGAGGCAGGACAACTAAATGTCCTACTTGATTCTCAATTAGATACCAGATAAGGAAGAAAAAAGTTGCTCTAAAAGTTGGGACAGGGCTTCCCTGGTGGCGCAGTGGCTGAGAGTCCGCCTGCCGATGCAGGGGACGCGGGTTCGTGCCCCGGTCCGGGAGGATCCCGCATGCCGCGGAGCGGCTGGGCCTGTGGGTCGTGGCCGCTGAGCCTGCGTGTCCGGAGCCTGTGCTCCGCAACGGGAGAGGCCACACCAGTGGGAGGCCCGCATACCGCAAAAAAAAAAAATAAAATAAAATAAATAAAAGTTGGGACAGCTGGAAACATCTGATATTGTATAAATTTCCTGAATTTGATAACTACCTTCATGGTATCATGAGAGAATGTCCTTGTTTTGAGAAAATACACACTGAAGTAACAAAGGATAAAAGATTATCATATCTGTAACTTATTCTCAAATGTGTATAATAATATAGGATACATGTAGAAAGAGAAAAATTAAGTAAATGTGGCAAAATAATGAGTGGGTCTAGGTGAAGGATATAGAGGATTTTGGCTATTCTAGCAAATTTTCTCTAGGTTTGAATTTTTCAAAATTAGAAGTTTAATACATAAAGAAGAAAAGAAAATTTTTAATGTTGCAAAGGGTGTACCCAAACACCAAGCCAATTCTGACCTACGCGTATCTCAATCTTAGTGGCCCTGTCCAAGGCCCTCTCCTTTCTCATTCATTCCCACTTCTACCAAAACAGCTGCCCTCTGAGGATGTGGAGAAAAAGGAACCCTTGTATACTGTTGGTGGGAATGTAAGTTGGTGCAGACTGTGGAAAACAGTATGGGCATTCCTCGAAAAACTAAAAATAGAACTACCATATGACCCAGGAATTCCACTCCTGGGTATATGTCTGAAAAAAGCCAAAAACACTAATTTGAAGATACATGCACCCCAAATATTCATAGCACCATTATTTACAATTGCCAAGATATGGAAGCAACCTAAGGGTCCATTAACAGATGAATAGATAAGAAGATGTGGCAGATATATACAATGAAATACTACTCAGCCATAAAAAAGAACAGAATTTTGCTATTTGCAGCAATGTGGATGGACCTGGAGGGCATTATGCTAAGTGAAATAAAATAAGTCAGAGAAAGACAAATACTATATGATATCACTTATATGTAGAGTCTAAAAAATACAACAAACTAGTGAATATAACAAAAAAGAAGCAGACTCACAGATACAGACAACAAACCAGTGGTTATCAGTGGTGGGGGGGGGGGTGCAAATTATTGGACGTAAGATAGACTCAAGGATGTATTGTACAAGATGGGAAATATAGCTAACATTTTGTAATCAATCTAAATGTAAAGTAACCTTTAAAATTTGTATAAAAAATCTGAAAATTTTTTAAATTTTAAAAACAGAACAAAATAAAATGAAAAAGAATAAAAAATCAGAGACAAAAATTTTTTTAATTAAAAGAATGTTGATGAAACCAAAAACAAAAAACAGTTGCCTTCCTCCAAATATATGTTAGAGCAAATGGAAAACACACACATATATGTATAAGAATATTAATAATTATGTCTGGATTTAATATTCTCTGAGTACTAGACAGGGTGCATAGAAAAGCCACCATAGCCCACTAGAAGCATCAGAAAGAATTGCTTATACTACATGAAAAAAAAGTGTTTTTGTGAAACTAAAAATAAAGATTTTTTTAATCTTTAAAAACAAGGTAAAGCTAAAATTTAGTTTCACATATGCACCAGCCCAAAGAGAAATGAGTAGAAATAAGGACAATGAGGTTTTCAAACATGAAATTTATTCAATTTAAAGAACTGTCCTTTAGTTTGAAATCACATCCTTACTGTTTTGGATTAAAATTTATTTCTTCTCATGATGGGAGTAAATAGGAGAGCAGGACAAGCTCTCTTTGACCAAATAGAGTTGGGACTGTATGTCAGCCCCTCCTCAGTGTTTTTGTTTATGTGTTTTCACTGCTGTGCAAAATCCAGAAGTTCAAGGGCACTGTTCTCAAATGTCCAGGTGGGCTATTTGTGTGCTCTTAGATTACAAGATACCAATTTAGCAATATACACTCAGAGCTTTCACTTTTTTTATTATTAAACATTTTTTTTTTTTTGGCCACGCTGCACTGCATATGGGATCTTAGTTCCCCAACCAGGGCCCTCAGCAGTGAGAGCTTGGAGTCCTAACCACTGGCCCGCCAGGGAATTCCCTACACTCAGAGCTTTAAAATGTTCCTCTTCTCATTCACCTCATATCAATACATCTAAGAATTTCTCACCCAGGTGAATAATCAGAGATACCCTGAAGGAGGCTTGTCGTAAATATTTTTTTTGTAACATTATTTATAATAGTGAAATTCTGTAAACAATTTAAATGTCGGAGGATAAACGTTCATGGTTGCATGAAGAAACACTATATGGCCATCCAAAGCCATGTTTTCAGAGAATATTTAGCAATAAAAAAAGGATGACCACACTCTGACGTTTAATCAGAAAAGCAGGGTACAGATCTATAAACAGCATCATGTCAGTTCTTCGAACAACAAAGTCTGTGTGCATGCGCTCACACATAAACAGTAAACAATAGAAAGAAATATGCCAAGAATGTTAACAATGGTGATCTCTGAGCAGTGGGATGATCACTAATTCCTATTTAATTCTTTATATTTTTCTGCATTCTAAAATTGTTCTATAGGGCTCCCCTGGTGGCGCAGTGGTTAAGAATCCGCCTGCCAATGCAGGGGACATGGGTTCGAGCCCTGGTCCGGGAAGATCCCACATGCCACGGAGCAACTAAGCCCATGCGCCACAACTACTGAGCCTGTGCTCTAGAGCCCGCGTGCCACAACTACTGAAACCCACGCGCCTAGAGCCATGCTCTGCAACAAGAAAAGCCACTGCAACGAGAAGCCCATACACCACAACGAAGAGTAGCCCTGCTCACCACAACTAGAGAAAGCCCATGCGCAGCAACAAAGACCCAACTCAGCCAAAAATAAATAAAAATAAAAATAAATAAATTTATTAAAAAATAATAAAATTATAAAGTTCTATAATGAACATGCATCATTTTTATAATCACAAGAAAGATTTTTAAAAAGCTGAATCATATTTCTTTAGCTTCCCATAGCAAATGTCTTCACTGAGTAATATTTAACATTCTGCCCTCTCCTATTTTTTTGTTGGCATGATACAGTTTCTCCTTTGTTCTTTAAAATATCACTTTACAATAGCCAAGACATGGAAGCAACCTAAATGTCCATCGACAGACGAATGGATAAAGAAGATGTAGTGTATATACACACACACACACACACACACACACACACACACATATATATAATGGAATACTACACAGACATAAAAAAGCATAAGATAATGCCATTTGCAGCAACATGGGTGGACCTAGAGATTACCATACCAAGTGAAGTGAGTCAGAAAGAGAAAGACAAATACCATATAATATCACTTATATGTGGAATCTAAAATATGACAGAAGTGAACTTATTTACAAAACAGAAACAGACTCACAGATACAGAGAAAAAATTTATGGTTACCGAAGGGGAAAACAGGTGAGGGAAGGATAAATTAGGAGTTTGGGATTAGCAGATATAAACTACTATAAATAAAATAGACAGACAACAAAGTCCTACTGTATAGCACAGGGAACTATATTCAATATCCTGTAATAAACCAAAATGGAAAAGCATATATATATATATATATATATATATATATATATATATATATATATATATATATAAAACTAAATCACTTTGATGTACACCAGAAAGTAACACAGCATTGTAAATCAACTATACTTCAACTGAAGAAAAAAAGAAGATAAAACCTCCTTTAAAAGCATTCTCCTTCATGAAGTTCAATATATCCTTCCTGAATATCTCTAAATTTGCTTCCAGGAAAAACACTTTCCCCTTCTCCTGGGTGATAAAAAGCTGTGCATCCTTCCATTAGGCAAGGGCAGCTATGCATCACTCAGGGTTCCACTTCTGCATAGGAGATAAAAGAGAGCTCAGAACCAAATTCACTGCTAAATCATAGTAAGCCATCCTTTCCTTAACTTTCTGGTAATAATCCATGTGCTTTGTAAGGGCAGGGGCTAAAGTGTGTTTTTCTCTGTATTTTCTGCATGCTTTGCACTGTACCTAGTAATAATAGTAACATTTATTAGTGCCTACTACATGATAGGCAGTGTGCTAAGCATTCTACATGCATTATTCCCTTTAGCCTTCATAACAACCCTACTGGGTGCGGACTACCATAATCTCCACCAGTACAATATGTCTATGTATTTTATGGATATGAATGAATGGGTGTGGCAAATACTTCCAGATCTTCTTTTATATTATATTTAGGTTATCACATAAACATCTTTAAAAAAATGAAAATTCATATCCTTTGGAGAACAGGCCAGGGAGGTCATAATACACATAGGTGTGTTTTATTGGCTCAGAATGCTTTCTCCTTTCTTCATCTTACTGCACTTTGCTCTTTCAGGAGCCATGCCTCCTGGACTCTCAAGCTGTATGGTTTGTGCAGGGCTGGACACACACACACACACACACACACACACACACACATGCATACATACAATGTGTGTGCACACACTTGTGTATACATACGCACATATACACACCCCTCCGGGAAGGTCACATGCCCCAGGCCTGACCAATCAACATTTTCCTGATGAAATCAGTTGAGTCCCTGTATTCAGGGCCCAGAATAATCTGAACCCAGTTGTAATCCCAGACTTTTCTGTCATAGAAGTCAATATATTTTCTTTTATATTCAAGTCAGTTTGCATTGAGTTTTCAGTCACTTTCAACCAAAGAACCCTAACTAATAGAGAAAATAAGTCTTTTTTTAAAGTGAATATAGGACTTTCACTCAAGGCAGTATGAAAGATTTAAAATATCTGGGAACGCCTCTTGGTACAGGACACCCAAAAAATTCTTGATAAAATACTTAAAAAAAATCTTTTAAATGCGTGGATCAGCTTACAAAAAAGTAAAAGAAGTCCTCGGAGTACAGGAACAACAAGGAAATCTACGAACCTGGATATTAGAGGTATCAGACAGAGCATAAAATAAGTATGCTGACTATGCTTAAATAAATAAAAGAGGACCTCAAATGAATGACAAAGAAACAAGAATGACAGGCAAATTTAACTCAGCATAGACATCTCACAGGAATGAGCAAGGCAGGGGACAGTGGAGTACTATCTTCAAATGCCAAACTATCAACCTGGAATAATATACCCAACCAAACAATTTTTTGAGAACAAGAGCAAAATAAAAAATTTTCAGATAAATAAAACTGAGTGTTTACAACAATAACCTTGTCTACAGCAAGAAATACATGATATATTTCAGGAACAAGAAAAGAATCCCAGAAAGATCTGAGATCCAAAGATGACCATTCAGGAAAGAATGATGGGAAGAAGAAATGGTAAATGTGTGGATAAATGTAAACAAATACTGCATTTTAAAAAATGTCTAATGTGTTGGTTTAAAAAGCAAGACAGGGCTTCCCTGGTGGCGCAGTGGTTGAGAGTCCGCCTGCCGATTCAGGGGACACGGGTTCGTGCCCTGGACCGGGAAGATCCCACATGCTGCAGAGCGGCTGGGCCCGTGAGCCATGGCCGCTGAGCCTGAGCGTCTGGAGCCTGTGCTCTGCAACGGGAGAGGCCACAACAGTGACAGGTCCATGTACCACAAAAAAAAAAGGCAAGACAGAATTAAAATAGTGGAGTAAAATGACATACAAATTGGGAAAGAAGGTGATCAATGTTAAAGCATTCTAGTATCCATAGTTATGGATTATCTTTAGACTTTTTTCAGTTAAATATATACTTTCAAATTTACCACTAAAGATTGGAAATAGATAACTGCCAAATTAATAGAGAGAGAAAAATGGAACCAGAAGGTTCTATCAATTCAAAAAGCAGTATGGAAAAAAGGGAAAAAACATAGAAAAAGCATAACAAATAGAAAGCATAAGTAAGACGGCATAATCAAACACTAAAGTATCAGTAAGCACAGTAAGTATAAATGGACATAACTATCTAGTTAAAGTCAAAGACTGTCAGTCTGGATTTTTTTTTTTAATGACAACACAAAATCCAGCAACATGCTAATTAGAGACATTCCTAAAAGCTAAGGTCACAGAAGAAGTGAAAGTAAAAGGATGGGAGAAGGTATCATGAAAACTAATCAAAAGGAACATGTTCTGTAGACTTAAAGTACTGATTCAAAGAAAGGACGTCACTCTGACAACCACAAGATGGGTCTAGTAAAAACTATAAAATAGCCTCAGTTTACAACCTTGTTGGGGAAGCAAAGAAACAGTCTAATCTCCACACCATGTGTGATGTTTCTCCAAAGGTAATGTTAAGCGAACAGACAAGCAGGCTACCTCTCTGCAAAAAGAGAAATCTTAACCAACTCCCTCCTGCCAACCCCAGCAAGACACAAACACCTTCTTTGCTGAATTACCTATTTAGAGCTATTTTGAGACTCTTTGCCATCCTAGCACCCAAGTCCTAGTCCTTAAACTCGGATACACACTCTGCAACTATAGCACTAATACGGCTAAAACCAGAGCAAGCGTTCAGGAAATGCAAACACCTGTGTGTATTATTTATTTACACACTTTTCTAACCAGCGGTTCACAACTCCTTGGCAGTGGCAGAGAAGAGCTGATGTTCACAGGCGTGGCATCCCATACATGTGCGGTGGAAATGCACAGCCTCAAGGGCGCTGTCACGCCACCTTTCTCTCCTGCTAAAGAGGTCAGAATGCAAATGAGAATAACAGTATAGGATTATCTCAAGGCTTCCCGTATCTATGAAAACTAAAACTTCCTGTAAGTATTGGTACGTGATTAGCCACCATCCACTTGTGACACACCTTGTAACTGACTGTGATGTCACCACGAGTTTCATCTGCACTTGACCTGTCATCAATCCCCACTTTGTCTAATTCTGGTATTCTCCCACACCCTCAAAAGCACGCACCCTTAATCTTTGGCGTGAGAAGTCCAAAGGCTCTAAGCCAGTAGCTTTCAACACTAGTTGCACATCAGCCTCAGCCTAGGCCCTACCCACCAAAACTCTATTTAATCATTCTGGGGAAGATCCCTCACATAATTTTTCAAAGTTCCCCAAGGCCACAAACCCAGCTATCTGGCTCCCCACTTTGGCCTGCTGCCATCTCACAGTGAAAGTTCCCTGTCCTTGCTAGGCTAAAATGAGATGGTATTTGTGAAAGAGTTTTGCAAACCCTATACTTACTATACTACCATGCAAGAATTCCTTGTCATCCTCCTCCTCCTCCTTTCCCTCCTCGATTCAGTGCCGTAACTAATAGAAAAAAAGCGATGCACTAATCTACTGGCATGTGAATTATTAGCCTCACAGAAGGGCCAGGGTCTACACCAAGTCTTGAGGAATTAGAGTCAATACTTCAAAGTGTCTCTATTAGCTACCAAGGCTTGCAGATGCCAGAAGAACCAAGCCAAACAGTCCCTTGCCTATGATAACACATTTATCCCCTGTAGTGCAGACTTTGGTTAAAAACGTGTGTGGGCCTTTGTACATACTCATGTCTGAATATGTTCTCACCCACTTACCCGTGTGTATCTTTTTCAGAATCTATTTCTATACCTGGAAAAGTCTAGAAGGATACACAGCAAAATGTTAACAGTGGTTCTTCCCAGGATGGTAGGTTTATGGATGATCTTTTTTTTTTTTTTTTTTTGCTTCTCTGTATATGCAAACTTTTCTAGAGTGAACATGTATTGCTCTTATAATTAAAATTAATAGATAAATAATTGCCTCCATCTCAAAAGGGAGGAGGGAATAAAAGATGTGGGTTCTAGATCAGCTCTGCCCCAGATATGTGTGTTACCTTGGGGGCATGGCTTTTCCTCTCTGGTTAGACTGGATGCTCCCTCAGGACCTTCCCTCCTATGACATTCAAGGATCCTAACCACACCTCTGCTTATTAATTAGTTCCAACCCTCCCCCTCACCCAGGACCCCGACTGTGAACTCATAATCCGCCATTCTGGTTTGTCAGGCTAAATCTCAAGACCTTATTAGGTCCTCACGCCCGTATGAACTATAATAAAAGTGAGTCTTTGTGAAAGGCCTCGACACTACTGGCTACATCTAAGTTATACCTCAAGGCCTGGCTGGGCTGAGAGAGACACAGATGGAGCTCACCTCTCTCTCTAGGCAAGAATGACCCAACAGGCCTTGATGCAGGAATTAAAGACAGGAGGCATTCACACTCCTTATCACGCTGGGTTTGGATTAACTTCCCAGGGTCATTGCAATAGCAGGATCTATAAGCAAATCCTGATAGGACACAGGGCAGCTGTGTCACCATGGAGATGGGACACCATAAGCCCCACAGGTCACCCACAATGTTTCAAGGAGACTTCACAACCTGGGACAACAGAGGAAGTTGGAACCCGGAAAAGAAAAACTTTATGACCAATCCCTGGATGACTCTTAAAAGCAACCTCCTGAGTGTATTGTTGGCAACAGGGAAGGCAGAAAAAACTAATAAGAACTGAGTACACAGTGTGTTCCCAGGTGTTAGGTGTTTTATTAACTCCTAGGTTGTGTTATTTCTACTCATCGCCTATTTTGCCGATAGGGAAATTGAGACTCAGAGAGGCTAGATAAGTTGGCCGACGTCACAGAGCTGATGAGCAAAAGAGCCACGATTTTATTTCACATGAGCTGGGTCTGAACCCTGAGTCTGACCTGAAAGCTTCCCCTAGACCTTGCCTCAGTGAGCACCCTTGGTGTTTCAAGGAGATAAACATATATTCAGCCATTTGGCTGAAGAGGAGGAACTACCACCAACCCCAACAAACAAAGCTCGACTCAAAAAGATAAACAGTGAAAATGCCTAAGGTAAAAGCATAGGCTAGGCATGAGCATATCCTGAAAAACAGCAGAGACAGTGAGGTGAAAATCCATTCAAACTTTGCCAGTGAGGGCAGAGATGGGGCCTCCTCCTGACATTCCTGCTCGCTCTGACCAAGGATGCACAGAGCAGTTGCCTAAAATCCTGAAATCAGCACAGTCCCCCAAGGCCAGTTCCACCACTTTCCAGCTGTGGGGCCTTGGGTGAGTCACCTGACCTCTCTGGGCCAATTTCCACACCTGTAAAGCAGGAGGGACAAGGAGCAGGGAGGAGTGGCAGACACCTGGTACATACAGGAGGCTGCCCACTTGGCTCCAGAACCCCCTCGCTGAGCCCTCTTTCCCTCAAAGTCTTTAAGGAGGGTCTCCAGCAGGGACCTGGAAGATCCCTTCCAAAAGAGGAAAGGAGATAGAAGGCCAGGAGGGCCAATTTCCACCTGCCAGCTTGTTCCCTTCTTACCTAAGCAGTGGGTACAACCCCTCCAGACAGCAGCTCCAACAGGAATTAGGCCTCTGCCCACACAGGTTCCAGGACTGTGTCACCACAGGAGTGAGCTCTGCTGGACCACAGCCAGAAGGAGCCCTTCCCAGCAGCCGCTCCTTCCTGACTTCCTCCACTTAAAGGTCAGGAGTCCAACTCCCAGAGAGAGGGCAAGGAGGCTTGCGGCTTCAGACTTGCCCTTCCAGGCACCTTTCATCTCACCTGCCCGGTGGGCCCTCCCTCCTGGTTGATCCAAGGGCCCTGGTGCACACAGGTGCACACAGGTAAGTGAATGAAGCCTGTCTCGAACCCCACAGGTCCTTAGCTTTGCCAAAGCAGGACGTTACAGGCGTAACTGGACTGGGGGTGCCTTTGGACCCAGGAAGGGCACCCAAAGGGTCTCATCTGAAACCTGTCAGTAGATTTGTCAATTTCTGAGATTTTTCTATTTTCATTTTTTAAAACTTTCTCCCCCACCCCGCAGTATGAACACTTTCACTGCCCACTTCCGAGTGACTCAATAAGACGCGAGATCCCCAGGTCTTTCGAGACCCCGGTTCCACCTTGCCACTTCACAGCTGCAGAAACTGAGGCCCGGGGACTCCGAGGGCGGTGCTTCTCCCGCCACCTGGGGACTCACAGAGGGTTCCAGCGCTCGGGCAGGCGGCGGTGCAGCGAGATGCGGTCGCTGAGGTAGATGTTGATCTGGTAGAGCCGCACGCTCTCCTCCTGCAGCCGCAGCTCTTCGCCCTGCAGCTGCAGCCGCACTGCCTCGCCTCGCGCGCCCAGAGCGTCCTCCCGCACCGGCGGCCGCGGCAGAACCGGGTCTCGCCGCCCAGAGCGCGGGGTGCGTGGGAATCCTGGCTCGGCCGTCCCGGCCCCGCGCCGCGCCCGCAGCACCGAGCCCAGCCCGGCCAGCGCCACCAACGCCAGCAGTACCAGCAGCGCCTCCCGGCTGCGCCGTAGCCCTCGCGGGCAGCGCCTCCACGCCGCGCGCCCCCACATGCGCCCGCCAGCTGCTGCCAGCGCCCGGCGCGCCCCGAGGCGGTGGCGCAGCCAGCGACCCGGATCCCGGAACCGGCGCGCCGCCCCGCCCCCGGCCCGCCCCACCTGCGCCCCGCCCCCTTCTCGCCCCGCCTGCCCGCCGAAGGGGCAAACTTTTACAGGGTCCTCAGGAGGGCTCGCTGAGACGTGCACCTTCTTGGTGGGCTGTGTGCTTTATTAAAAAGGTAACGGCCGTAAAGCCCTCAGCTCAGCGCCTGGCAAGTCGTAAGCGCTCCGTAAATGTTGGCCCAATGCGCTGTGCAGGGCGCTATGAATTTCACTGCCATTATCTCATTTGACCCCTACACAGTCCAATAAGAGAGGTACATTTTACAGATGAGGAGACTGGGGCACAGTGAGGCTAATTTACACCGGGCTATCTCATGGAGGCCTGCAGGCATACCGACCTAAGACATACTGCTCGGATCCCTTGAATAACAAACCCTCCTCTGGCTCCCTATTAGTCGGTAATCTGTTTCTCATTCCTCACTTTACAGACGCCTCCAAGAAACTTATCAAAGAAATGAACTATCCTCTCAGAAAAACACACGCAAACACACCCATGATTGCACACACCCCAGGCCATCCCTTCATGTTAAGTAGCCCGGGTCTTGGCTAGAGGTTTCGTTTGGGAGGATTGGGAGGATGAGGAAGCCACAGGGGTGCCAGAAATATTTAATAGGGTCCAGACTAGAGTGAGGCATGAGGCTCTCTCCAAGGCGGAAAATTGAAGTGTGGGCCAAATAAGCCTCAGTAATCAAAATAAACAATATTTTTCAAAATCAAAATGAATGCAAAAAATCCATGACAACAAAATACCAAAATTTTAAAGGCAGAAACTCTGACCCTGTGCTTGCACAGCTCACTTCACTCACCTCACCCTAATCCCAGCCCTGATTCTATATCTTGATTTTAGTGAGGATTACATGGATAAATACATATGTAAAAATTCATCAAGTTCTTCTTTAAAACCCATGCACTTGACTTACGAAAGTTATATCTCAATTTTTAAAAAGCAAAAAATAAATAAAAGAACAAAGAATAAAAAAAGGAGAACCCCTAGCCTCCAGAACAAGTGCTGAAGTCCTCAGCTTGACAGGAGAGAACCCCAGAATGTGACTCCAAATTCTGTAATGCCTATCCCCAACCACTGGGGGATAGGGGAGGCACGGTTTCACTCCAGGCCTTTGCATAGGCTGCTCTCTCCGCTGGAAATGCCCTGCCCCACCTAGAAAACGCTTACCCATCCTTCAAGACCCTGCCAAAAGCCACCTCCTCCATGAAGCCTTCAGCAATTCCATGGTTTTTTAGGTAAGCGTATTTAAAGATCACATCATCCTTTTGTGTATTAGTCAGGGTTCCACAAGAGAAACAAAAGCAGGAAGAGATATATTAAGAGATTTACTACAAGAAATTGGCTTATACAATTGTGGAGACTGGTTAAGCAAGTCCAAAATCTATAGGGCAGGTCATCAGGAAGGACAGGCTGAAACTCTCTGACATAAGCAGAAGCTGCAATCCACAGGCAGAATTTCTTAATTTCTAGGGCAATCTCAGTTCTGCTCTTTAGGATTTTAACTGATTAAATCAGGCCCACCTAAACAATCTCCTTCCTTAAAGTCAGCTGATCGTAAATGTTAACCATATCTACAAAATACCTTCATGGCAACATCTATATTAGTGTCTGATTGAATAACTGAGGATTAAAGCCTAGCCAAGCTGACATATCAAACTGACCATGTCTATTAATTTCCGAGAATTGCCATAACAAAGTACCACAAACTAGGTGGCTAAAAACAACAGAAATTTATTCTCTCACAGTTCTGGAGGCAATAAGTCTTATTAGCAGAGCCACATTCTCCCTGGAGGCTCCAGGGGAGAATCTGTTCCATACCTTTCTCTTAGTTACTTGTGTCGCTAGCAATCCTTGACATTCCTTGACTTGTAGATGCATCACTCCAATCTCTGCCTCCATGGTCATATGACATTCTTCTAGTGCGTTTGTCTCTGTGTCCCTTCTACTCTTCTTCTAAGGGCGCTGGTCATTGGATTTGGGCCACTCTAATGATCTCATCTTAACTTGATTATATCAACAAAGACCCTATTCCCAAATAAGGTAATATTCATAGGTATCAAGGATTAGGATTTCGACAGATCTTCTGGGGGGACACAATTCAATCCATATCACCGCCATACTTTGTTACAGCCCTTGCTACATTAGGTGTGTTTAATTCATACCCTGGCCTTGTAAAAAAAAAAAAAAGAATGTAAAGGATTAAGAGTATGGGCTGTGGTCACTTTATGATCCCAGAAGTTGGTTCAGTGTCAGACACAGCAAGTGCTCAATTCATGGCTGGCTTTGTGTCTCACACTCACTTAAGTAGGCACCTGTTTGAACTCAGTGGGGAAGTACCTGATGGAGGGCACAGCCTGGTTAAGTGCAGAGAAAAGTTACTCCCAAAAGGTAACAAACATGAATTCTTTAGGTCTTCTTGCTGGAAGGGCCTCAGCAACTCAGTCTGGACATTTTCAGAATCTGCTCCTAGAAATCCCAAGGGAAAACCATCCAGGAAAGTAAAAAGGAGGCTGACTGGACAGGGCTCCAGTTATTCTCCCTGAAACCAGAGCACTGACACATTTATTTGCTTAATCCTTTGAGCTTCCTTATTAGATTGTCGCAGCCTCGTCTCTAATTACCAGAGGACTTGGTAACCAGGCCAAAGGAAGTATGTTGTCCCGGCCCACAGCTGATCAGTAGCAGAACAGGAAATAGAAGAGAATAAAAAGGTATGGTACAAACTGCTAGATGTCTGCCAATATCCAATCTTCTCTTTTTCCTTCTCTAGAATCCTTTTTTTAAAAATGTGTTTGTTTCTCTGGACCCATTGTCTTCCAAAATAAAGACTATATTTCCCAGCCCTCCTTGCTACTAGGCATGGCCAAGTGACTAAGTGTGCCACCAATGGGCTATAAGTGGTGGTGTCAAATGGGGCTTCTGAGTAATGTCCTTAAAGGAAACTTCCTTACCTTTCCTTCTTGCTGGCTGGATTGTGGCTATGAAGACTGGAGCTCAAGCAACCACTTTGGGTCATGCACTGAGAATGGTGAAACACCGTGGCAGAAGGAGTCCAGTTTCCTAACATTGTGGACACTGAACCAGTCCTGCTGGCCTCCTTCCACGGTTTGTTTAGTGAGAGAGAAATAAACTTCTATTTCATTGAAGCCACTGTTTCTATGGGTTTTCTGTCTTAGGCAGCCAAGTCTAATCCTCACTGATACAGATGATTAACTGCAAGAGAATTCTCCCCAAATCTGACTCTGATGGTACGGTGATTTTAAAACCAGGCTGCAAATTCTTTGATACTCCCTTCCCTTGAAACAAGGAAGACTTCTAACTGCTTCAACCAACAGAATATGGTAGAAGTGAAGTTCTGTGACTTCTAAGGCTAGGTATAAAAGGCCATGAAGCTTCCACCTTGTTCACGGGACCACTGTTCTCGGAGCCTTGAGCTGCCAGGAAAGAAATCTGATGATCCTGATGCCATCATGCCAGAGAAGCCACAGGCAGACATACAGTCAACAGGGTCAGCTGAGCCCAACCTTCAGCCACCCTGGACAGCCCAGGCATCAGACAGGTGAGTGAAGAAGCCATCTTGGAAGTGGCTCCACCCCAGTCATTCAAGTCATCTCAGCTATGGCCCCAGACGTCACAGAACAGAGAGGTGCTGTCTTCAAATCCCTGACCCACAGAACCCACGAACATAATAAGATGATTGTTGTTTTACACCATGACGTTTGGGATGGTTTGTAACACAGCAGTAGATAACTGGAACAAATGGATGATTTTAATCAACATATTTCAAGAGGAAATATTACTGAGCATCTAAACATGTACCAGGTCCTGTGCTACGGACTAGGCAAACTACAGTGAGCAAGTGTCGATGATAAACAAAGGGGGACACTAGTTAAATGGGAAAGAGAGATTTGAATCAGTAACATACCATTTCAATAGGGAAGGAGGTCCAGTATGAACTGATTCAACTTTGATTTGCATAGGGGTAACTGGGAGTTTTAAGTAGAGTTGAGGAAATGAAAAATTACAAAGGATTGGTCAGCATAAATGCTGATTAGCCCAGACAGGTCTGTTGGCTTGCAATCATCAAAGTCAGGATTCTATCCTCCCACTGAGAATGGCAGACAGAGGCCCTATCCTTCCTGACGATCGCATTTTAAAGGAATGACTGGGACTTCCCTGGTGGTGCAGTGGTTAAGAATCCACCTACCGGGCTTCCCTGGTGGCGCAGTGGTTGAGAGTCCGCCTGCCGATGCAGGGGACACGGGTTCGTGCCCCGGTCCGGGAAGATCCCACATGCCGCGGAGCGGCTGGGCCCGTGAGCCATGGCCGCTGAGCCTGCGCGTCCGGAGCCTGTGCTCTGCAACGGGAGAGGCCACAACAGTGAGAGGCCTGCGTACCACAAAAAAAAAAAAAAAAAAAAAGAATCCACCTACCAATGCAGGGGGGACACGGGTTCGAGCCCTGGTGCGGGAAGATCCCACATGCCGCAGAGCAGCTAAGCCTGTGAGCCACGACTACTGAGCCTGCGTTCTGGAGCCCGCAAGCCACAACTACTGAAGCCCGCGCGCCTAGAGCCCATACGCCACAAGAGAAGCCACCTCAATGAGAAGCCTGCGCACTGCAACGAAGAGTAGCCTCCGCTCGCCGCAACTAGAGAAAGCCCGCGTGCAGCAACGAAGACCCAACGCAGCCAAAAATAAATAAATAAATAAACTTAAATAAAGAAAGAAAGGAATGACTTTCAGGTCCTTGAGAAAGATACTCCTGAACTGTAGGAGATACATACACATGTCAAAGGGACAGAGAAAGGATTCACAATTGTAAGCCCTTTTTAGTAAATGTTCTTAAAAAGGGTGGTCAGGGGCCGATGGTTAGGTGTTGGACAGGGCAAACAGCAAATTCTTTGGGTAGTCTTCAGCTTTCTCAGGTAGGCACTTCAGGGGTGCTAACGTCACAGTCTTGGAAACCATGTTAGTGTTTAAGTCTTTTAGTGTGAGGGGAGGCGGGTGGATGAAATCATTTGTGTTGAGAGTCTGTAGTTTTTACAGGCCAAGGTTGAGCCCTAGTCAAGATGGAAGCTCAGAGGAACCTGTCTAGAGTTTGGTCAAGGATTGAATCTTTGACAGAAGACAGATACTTCTGACATCATGGTGCTGAGAGTGTAATGGAATGGACAGATAATAAAAAGGTAACTTATTAGAGTTGTGATAAGTATTTTGAAGAAGCATCGCTAAAAGGACTTATACTAGTAGAACCTGGTTTAGTTTAGGAGTTTAGGAAGGTTTCTCTGAAGAAGTTATGTTTACACGGATACCTGGATGTTAAAGTGAGATCAGTGATTTGAGATCATATTTTAGGTTAATCTGGAACTCCCTCTGCTGCTGCCCAGCTCAGGGAAATGAATAGTTTTTTATCTCCTGTAGAAAGATAATGTGTAAACTGGGAAGCCAGTCCAAAGCTTTTTATCAAATATTCTCTATTTTCAAAGGGACCACAGCCCAAAAGTTAAGGAGCGTAAGTCTGGTCTGATTCTATCATTTTACAGATGGGGAGCCTGAGACACAGAGTGGGGAGGCGGTCTTGAACCAGTTGGTGGCTCAGGCAGAGTAGGATCTAAATTGCCATCTGCTTCAATTCACAGCCTCTGGTTACTGGCCTCCCTGGAGGATATGGCCCTTCCATGAGCAGCTCCCCCAGGGCTCCAGGAGGGGGATGGGGTTTGAGGTGAACCATGCAAAGCAGCTCCTACCCAGAACTGCTGCTGCTATCAGACTAGTGGGAGGTGACTCCATGCACACAAGAGTCCACTGGTTGGTGCTGGAAGGCAGGTGTGATAGGAAAGCCTTGGAGCTGTGTCTTTTGGCCTCTGTCCAAACACCCACACACTTAAGATCTGTCAGGTTAGAAACCAGACAAGGATTACGACCTGGATCGGCTTACCAAATTGGAATGCTTCCCAACAGAGGCTCAGGTGCAGAGAGAAGAGTGACGGAATTAGGCCTCGCAAGACCTGGCTTCGCGTGCCAGGTAATGGATACAAGCTGTCACTCACTGAGCACCTATATGTG